>NC_073302.1:368769973-368772473 GCF_027595985.1 Sorex araneus
ATTTCTATTTCTTGCATCTTTCTCCTTTTGGACCAGCAATATGGCAAAGGTAGAACAAAAGGTTGTTTCCATTTTCCTATCTATTGTTGGGATTTTCCAGCAATGATAGAATCAAAGGAAACCCTTGAGTAAGTTTTCATTCTGGTTGTTCAAGTAGGTCAGGGTGCTGTTTGAAGAAGCTCCCCAATCAATCAGACAAGGCTCCCTGGAGCAGGGGTCATGCTCTCCTGTTTGCATCTGCATATCTGGGAGGCACATGACAGGTGCTTTGCTTGGTAAGCAGCGAGTCTTGTTCTCAGTGAGGATTTCCTTTCACCCATGGACGGGGAGAGGCGAACAGAGCATTCATTAGGGTGATTCCAGGTTCATGGTACCAGCTTTTCTCTAACGCAGCCCTTAGCGAGGCGAGCTCAGCTTCAGGGAAGGGATTGGGGTATGAGAATGGCTGGTCCCTGGGCAGCCTTGCGCTGGCCATGAGAAGCAGGTGCTGGTCCCCAGGGCCAGTCTGACAGAGAGGCTACCATCATTTGCCCAATAACTGTTGCCACCGCCATAAGCATCACACCCTGTTTTTCTTTCTATTCATGTATTTATTTTTGGTTTGAGGGCCACTCCTGGCTGTGCTTAGGACTTATTCATGGCTCTGTGCTCAGGGTCACTCCTGGTGGTGCTCAGGGGACCATTGTTGGTGCTAGGGATCAAATCCAGGTTAGCTGTGGGCATGCAAACACACTACCCACTGTACTATCTTTCTGCCCCCACCATGTCCTGTTTTTAAATAATATCAGCACAATAATTTTTGAAATATTGTGCACTGGTTGCACCTCACTTTGGGGGGCCTCCAAAGCAGTGCTCAGGGGCCTCGTCCTTCAGTTCTCAGCAAACCAGATTGTTGGTCAGTTTAGTGCAAGGACTTGAAAATGAGCAGCTTCTCCAGTCCCAAAGTGCAGGGGATACTTGTGGGTGTTTAAGGCTGCAGGTAGCGATGCTCAGGGGACTGTGTGGTGGCAGGAGTCAAGCCATAAATGGTCAGGTGCAAGCTACTCATGCACCCTAGCCACGGTACTATCTCCTGGCTGCACTCCCCACCCCCTCGCCTTCTTTTTTTGCAAACCAAACCATATCAAATAAAATGTGGCCTAAACATTGGGAGGATGAAGCCCTGCAATGTGGAGGAGCAATGGTCTGTAGGAGATGGACTGAGGGCGATGCAGGCGCATTGCAGTGGTAAGGTGAGGGCCAGCAGGGGGAGAGGGAAGGAGCAAGCAAATGCCCAGCTCAAGCAGGACATACAATGGCATGAGCAAGAACCCCTGCATCTATGGGGCTGACCAGGGACTCTACTTTCCAGGGGCTCCTCTGAGGAGGATGGGTCAGCCTGCACATGCCAGGGCCAGGGACAGCAGGAGAAGGTGCCCATGGTGTAGGCCCATAGCTACCCACCCAGTGGTGGCACCTCCCCATATCTCCTGAGCCCCCAGCTGTCGTGTTTGAGGGGTATTTCCTGGTACTGGCTCACCAGCTCACAGAAACCCTGGCATTGTGCAAAGTAGTGCACCTGCCAACATTGGGCCTTCTCCACGCAAGACTTCTCAGATCCTTTGCAACACAAGGGGACATTGTTCTGTTCCAAAGAAGTATAGCTTCCTGGAGCTTCTGACCACAGAACCTCATGTCCACAGAGTTCTGTCTCCCAGACTCCGGGGGGCTGGTCTGCCTGTCCCCAGCAAGGAATAAGTGAATCAAGAGGTGGTAAGGAAGAGGGAGACCACAGCATTTGAGACTGGTTTCCATGGCTCTCGGCTGAGGACATGGATAATTAAGTCTTTCCTCTCTTCTGACTAACCTCAATTTGTTTGTTTGGGGACCAGTGTGGCAACACTCAGGACTGACTTACTCTGCCCACAGCAATCACTCGGGTGCAACTCTGGTGACCATATGCAGTGCTGGGGATTAGGCTGGGGCCAGCTGCATGCAGGGCTGTAGGAGATGGTCTGTTACCCCCTGGACTGTCTCTCTCACCAACTAGCCTGAGTTTTCACACATCTGACACAAGTACTTTTGCTCAGCTCTTGTTTTCTGCTGGGCTTTAAATGTGCAAGTGCTTCTGCAATACAGGACCAACCGGAAGTTCTCTGGTTGCTCCTTTACAAATCCTTGCCCATAAGCCATCATGCCATTAACTCACTCCTCAAGTGACCCGGGCTGCAAAGTCTGTGCTTCCTTGATGGCGGGAACATGCACAGGAAGCTTCTCTCCCTTGCTACCCACCCATGCTGGGAAACCGAGGTCTCTACCTCAGAAATGCCTGCTCCTGGACATGCCAGAGTGACCTAAGCATCCACAATGATGAAGGTGCTGGCAGGTCAGCGACAGAGCATGCAGCCATCCTGATTCTGACAAGCCCTCAGGGAAGCTTTCCCAAGGATATAAGAGTGCCAATGGGGTGAGAAAGCCAGAAGCTTCCACACTTTAAACCATCAAGGCCAGAGAAGACAGG
>NC_073302.1:369074973-369171186 GCF_027595985.1 Sorex araneus
ACCTGGCTGGGGGCTGCGCACAGAGGCAGCAGCGCTGAGAAGGGAGGCACAGGGGGTGCAGGCCTTGCAGGAGTGGCCAGAAGTCCTGAGTTCAGAGGAAAAGTGGGTTCTTGAAAAGAATCGAAGCAAGACAGGGGTGAGCATGAGATCCCAGTGTTTGAAATCCCTCTGCTGCAGCGTGGAGAAGGTTCGGCAGGGGAAGAATGGGTCCCACCTACGCCTTTCCAAGCTTCCCTACTCTCCTTCCCCATCCGTGTCACTGGATTCCCATGAAGCTGCAGTAACTAGCATAAGCCTTGGGGTTTGCTCACAGGAGCTCAAGTCTAAGGTCATGAGCTGAAGTCTCTGTGACACCAGACTATCCAAGTACTAACTCATTTGCTTTCCCTACATGGGCCACTACCCTCCTGTCACCTTTCTTCCCAAATCAGACTTCAAAACAAACCTGTTTTTGTGGGAATCAATGTTGAACCTAGGTGTTTGATTAACACCATATAGTCATATGTGTTCACTTTTTTCTGTTCTCTGGTAGTCACACCCGGCTGTGTTCGGGGCTTATGTCTGGTTCTGCATTCAGGAATCATTTCTTGCAGGGTTCAGGGAACCGTATGTGGTGCTGAGGAACAAACCCGGGTTAGCAGTGTGCAAGGCAATACTACCTGTACTATCTCTCTGGTTCCTGTATGTTTACTTTAAATCCATTTTCTCTTTGATATTCATCTCATATAAATTTGAAGTTTTGTGATCCCTGCTTTATTCAGATACTTGAGCTGATAAAAAGTAAGGAAAAGGAGTTTATCAAAACTTTCCATATAGGATACAAAGAACTCACTTTTCTTTTTGCAATGGGAAGTGGGTGGAAAGGAAAAATTTTCCATCTGGCATATAGCAGTCCTAAATGTTGTTTTAAGATAGCAAAAATAGAAGATTGCTGAAAATATCATAACAGAACATAACAGACTGTGGGCAAATGTACAATACAGATTTTTCTAATAAAGCATGTTAAATACCCATATTTTATTTAAAACAGAACCATCTTCTTGTTTGTCATTACATAAGAACTGAAAATGTTTATTAAAGCTTCACTTCATTATCAAAGCATACAGGACTTGTTTGCATCTCTAGACTAACAATGTAGCTCTCAGAGGGACCTGAAATAGGTTTTTCTATTCTGAGATTTTATCCTTTTCTGATGTTTTCCTCCTGTGTTAAAGACATGGAGAAGTTAAGAGGTGGCCTATCTGTTCATTTAGTGAACATTTGTATGCAGTGGTATGAACCACGCTCAATTATTTTGACAAGCCCTTGTAAATATCCTCTTTGTTCAGGCTCCAGAAATGGCTGGGCATGATTGAGAGGCGCTGAGTCAGGAAAAAGGATTAGGGGCTCTCCAAGATCTGAGAAACACCTAGAGGGGAGAATAATGCTATAGAAAGATAATGAAGATGGCAGGAAGTAGTAGCTCGGGGTAGGGATTTGTAGGGAGGCTTAGGAAAACTTAATGAATCATTGGAACATACCTTGGTGCTCTTGAAGATAGGGGCTGGGGGGAATGTATCAAGGTAAAACTTCGGCCCCATCAAATTTGGTCCTGTAAAAAGAGGAGTAAGAATGGCACTTTATTTAGCTGATTTTTGAAAACTCTCATGATCTTACTTTGGCTAGGATTTATAGAGGTTAAAAGCAGCTTAATATCGATACCCTCGTGAGTAAAGAATCCTAACGGCCCCCAAATGGTGCAATGCATAATAAAATCCCAAACTGAATTTTATGGTTGACGGATGCTATCTCCCTGCTCAGTGAATTCATTGTTATCACAAGCTGGGGAATTGGGATGATGAGTTATTTTTTACAATCCATCTGAGTACTCCGGCTTTTCCTCTGAGAGTCACAGGCATTAGAAAGAACTTTAGGTATCTTGTGCCTTGACTGTTAGGGTATGAAAATTTTTACTTAAAACTTAGCTCTTGCTTAACAAAGAATTTTTTTTTTAACAGTGAGCAATAAATACTATTATGTTCATTCATTCTGTTCAAAACCCAGTCATCTGAAGGAAACATTGAACTATTTCATGGGACCGCAGAGGTAGCTCAAGATGCTGGAGTGGCGGCAGGGGCCGGTACCGGATCCGGCTCGCGCTCCACCGAGATTTGAACCGGGTGGCCATGCGTTTGCACAGCCGCTTTGCCGCTGAACAACCAGGACCCAGAGCCAGCTAGATTACTTCTGAACCCAGCAAGTGCTCGCAGCCATGTCCCCAGACTGTGAACTAAGCTTTTGTTTATGCTGCCCCAGGAAGGGAAATGATGAAATTTCCCACTTAAATCTCCATGTATTTAATTACTAAAACAGAGAAGTCCTAAACTTTATATCTCTTCATTCTCATTAGTGGAGAACTAATTATCAAATGTTTCCTTGTCAATAGGGCCATATTTTGGGGGGATAAACTCCAAGAAGAATAGTGAGTTCTGTGTTGAAACCCCAACAACAATAGTGAGTTTTGTGTTGAAATATGGAATGTGATCAAGGTAAAGAGAAAATGAAGTGAATTTTATCAGTTATGCAGGTGGGGGTGGGGGGGCGGGAGGTGTACTGGTGTTTTGGTTTGGTTTTTTTTTGGTGGTGGTGGAATATGGGCACTGATAAAAGGACAGGTGTTTAAGCATTGTATAACTGAGACATAAGCCTGAGAACTTTGTAACTTTCCACATGGTGATTCAATAAAATAAATTTTAAAAAAAAGACTCTGGAGTGGCAAGCCTCACATGTAGGAGGTCTGGATTGGACCCCCCAGTACTGCATGGTACTCTGAGCACCACCAGAAGTGATGAGCATGCCGGGAGTAGCCTCTGAACACCACCGAGTGTGGCCCCAAAGCTAACCAAAAACAAACAAACAAAAATACCCGATGGGTAATTATAATAAGAGAGGTACATTTTAGCCTTCTGAACAAAAGGCAAAATAGAACTTTTAAAATTATATTAGTATTTACCAAAGTTATTCGCATTCATTAGAAAAGTTGTGAGTTCCATCCAGAAAGATAGCCCAGGGGTTAAGGCGTTTGCTTGGCAGACAATTGGGCCCGGTTCTGTCACCACCAGCCCCACATGTTTCTCTGGGTACCCTGATGTGGAGCCCTGAAGGTCCCAGAAAACCCAGAGGCCAGGTGGCCCAGGTCATCCCCATCCGCACTGCAGTCTCAGGCGCTTGCTCGGAACCTCCAACCTCATTGGTGCAGAATCACTGTGAGGCCCCCAGAGCGCAGCCTGGAAGGTCGGGGTGGGGGTGGGGGAAATAAAAAAGGAAAGTTTTAATTTAGTGCTGTGGTTTTATCTCTGTGTTCCTGAAATTGTATTTTATGGGGCCCTAAAAGTAAGACTAGCCTGATTGTAATGACCCTTGCCCCAGATCTGCCTACTTATTATTAGTTACCCCCCTCAGAAAATTAGCACAGCTGCTCCTGAAAGCGGGTCAAATAATTCTGTCGTGAGAAAAATTAAATTAATGTGATTATCCAGTGCTTCTCACTCAGCGCCCATAGGAAAGCATCTAAAAAAATCAGCTCGATATTCAAACTTCCTGAGCTGGAGCGCTAAAAACATGGAAACCAAACGGCAATTGAAGCCGTGGAGATGATGCTATCTTCTCTCATAATTGTTATTACTGGAACTTTAAAAGACATGAGTGGCTCTCCAGAACATATTATGGCAGAGACAGGAATATCTGTGATCCAAGTTGGTGAAGATTGATAATGAGAAATTTGAGATGGAAGTTTAAACTGTGGAGTAAAGGTGGCACGGGGAAGATTTTGAATAGATCGAGCAGAATTCTCATCCTTAAAATGGAAGAGAATAACCCTTGGGAGAAAGCAGAGAGCCAGTTTTTATATCTGATTGTCTCATAAAGACTTGACTTGAATGCCAGGTGCTTGTGGACAGAAACCTTTCGTGACTTGTCAAACTATTAAATACCATTTCCATCGTAATTTAGGAGTCAAACCTGAACTTTAATCTCAAATTTAAGTAGATCCCATTTCCTATCCAGGTCAGTAAATTTCAAGTTCCTGTCCTTTCGTATTATTCATGATCTTGGCATATCAAGGAGTTCTGCACAGACCTGAGAAAACAGGCACCACGCCCTGGAAAAATCCTTGTTAATAAAAATCAGAGCAGCCCAGGAACATTCCGAATTTGCAGGTGCTTATTTTCGTGCCTGATCATCTGTTTATAGAACCCTCCCCTCCTCACTCTTCCCCTGCATCTAGCTATTTCAGAACCTCTGTGTACAAATGCAGTAAAGAGAGTTTTGTGGCTGGAGTGAGTGAGAGTACCATGGATAAGACACTTGCCTTGCACACAGCCCAACCAGGTTCTATCCCTGGCACCCCCTGTGGTCCCCTGGGCCCTCCAGAAGCAAACCCCAAGTACAGTGTCAGGAGTAAACCCTGAGCACTGCTGGGTGTGGCCCAGAAACCAAAGAGAGAAAGAATTTTGTGAGTGCCATTTTAGCCTGAACTTAACGTTCAAGACGTCTTTAATCCAGAACAGAAAGATTGGGAATATTTTCTTTTCCTTCCAGGAGTCTGGGGGACCCCAGAAAGAAAAGAAAGGTGGAATCACACTCTTCCCTATTGTAGATGATTTAGAAATAATAGAAAGTTACCGGGAAGAAAAGAAAGATTCACAATTCCCCCACCACTTCCCCCAGGCTATACTTTATCTGTAACTTTCCTGTTTTCATAACCTATCTTAGCCATTTATCCATTTGTGTGTGTATGTGTGTGTGATGGGGGGGCTGGGGGGGCCTGTGTTGAGAATGTTAGTATTAGATTAGGGTTCAAGAGACAGTATAGTGGGTAGGACGTTTGCCTTACACGCAGCAGACCCGGGTTAGATCCCCAGCTGCCCATGTGGTCCCTCAAGGTTTGCCTGCAGTGATCCCTGGGAGCAGATCCAGGAGTCAGCCCTGGGCACGGCTGTGTGGCCCCCAAAACAAAAACACAAAACCACACACATACATATACATATTCACACAAAAGAAACCCATAATGTTATGTGCTGTTATATGTGACTTTGACATACATATCTCTACAAGAGTCTCTGATTTTCTTTTCACTTTGGGGGCTGGGGGGCTCTATATAGGAGCCCCAGGTCATACTCAGTGGTTCTCAGCCAGCTGAACTGCAGGATACAGTGCTCAGCCCTGGGGTGCTGGGGACCATGCAGTGTGCTTCATGGCCTTGTGGGGCCAGGGACAGGGTTTGGGTCTGATGCCAGCACCGTGTCCATCCCCAACCCTGTCTCTTGAACTCTCTCCCTGGCCAGCGGTTTGTATTTCTTAAGAAGTTTCTCGCTGAGTAATTAATTACTGCTTACAGGTGTGCACTGTATTCATCTCAGTTACGCTTTTGAGTTTTCACTCAGTTACTTTCCATAAATCTTGTGCCAGTTTTCACTTACATCAGCAACGCCTGGAGGTCCTTGTTCTCTAAGCAGCTCACCTCTGCCTCACCTTTACTTTGACAGATTCTTAGGAAGAACTAAGAATTTTTGTAGGTTCAAGGGGGTAGGGAGCTCTTTTTTCTTTTTTTTTTTTTTGCAAATTGACATTTCCAGCAATAATATACAAATATTTACTAAGCTACCCATGGTGTATTTGATATGCCAAAAACAGTAACAAGTCTCACAATGGAGACATTACTGGTGACCACTTGAGCAAATCGATGAGCAATGGGACGACAGTGCTACAGTGCTTATATTCAGTAAGCAATCCAGTTTTCTTCTTTACCCATATTTTCCATGAGTATCTAAATCAATGAGCAATAGGATGACAGTGATACAGTGATCTCTGTTATCAGGGTATTCATTTCAATTCAAGTCATTAAATATTTGAGATTATTTTGAGTTCAGAATGTCCTGAGGAGGGCTGAGATATGGGACTCCTAAATACTGGCAAACAAAACCAAAAACAAAATATGTATCTTTCTCTTTGACTGGCAAAAACTCTTTACATATTAAGGATCCAAGTATTTGTCATGTGTGTGATACGACATTTTTCCTAGTTCCATAGTTTACCATATCTGAAGAAAACTCTTGCTTCATTATTTTGTTAATTTGGAAAGTTGATTTTGAAATGAAAAAGTTCTTCCTTCATCTGTGGCCAGACACTTAATTTCATTTTCTTCTGAAGTTCCACTTTTCACTCACATCTTTAAAATAGCTGAGATTTATTTTTGTAATGTAATAAGATGATTTCTTGATTAGCTGGCACATGCATAATTTTTCCTTAGTTTGTTTGCTATTTTGTTACCAGCAGAAAATACTGTTGGCACTGAAATTCTGCTAGTAGACTTCCTATAGGTTAAATATACTATGTCCAGAGCTATAGTACAGTGGGTAGGGCATTTGCCTTGCACTTAGCCTACCCGGATTCGATCTTTGGCATCCCATATTCCCCCAAGCACTGCTAAGAGTAATTCATGAGTGCAGAGGCAGGAGCAACCCCTGAGCATCACCGGGTGTGACACCCCCACCAAAAAAGAGAAGAAGAAATATGCTGAGGACATATTTAATAACTTACCATCCTTCTCTGAGATTTTGTTTTTCTCTTCCATCAAGTTAGAAAATTACAGATCCTTAGAGGTAGATTTCTTCTACCTCTAAAACTACCATCTCAAAGCTAATCCCTCAAAGTAGCAACATCCATTCTTTTGAGTGTTGAATACTTTTTTTAAAAAAAATAGCTATCTTTTCAGTGGGCACCAGTTAATGACTGGCAAGCTTTGAGTAACTTTAAAATATATATATGTATATATATATATTTGATTGAATATGCCTGTCAATGCTGAAAATCAGTCTGTTCCTGAATGTTCTAAAAATACTCTTGTAGATAGATCTAAAGCTTTCCTTGTGAAATGGTGTTGATAGGGACAGATGGCTTCTCTAGCACATCCAGCTTTGGAGTATCTCTGTTATCATGGTATTCACTTCAAGTCAAGTCATTAAATATTTGGGATTGTTTTCTGAGTTCAGAATGTCCCGAGGAGGGCTGAGATATGGGACTCCTAAATACTGGCAAACTTAAAAACATAAATAAAAACACTGACTTTTATGAACTGACAAGAAAGTTTCCTCATTTTTTTATACTTAGTACTTTAACTAACCACTATCTCCAACCTATCTCCACACAATTGCTTTTTCAAATTTATGTTTTCCAAATTGCTTTGTGTCATAAAACACTTGACCTCTGAGGGCAACCCCCATTGTTTACTGGAACTTTTGTCTCCAGTGTTTCGTGCAAGGCTGTGCTTTTGTTGTGGCTCTGAGGGGTGGTCTAATTTATTAAATGCAACTATGATTGGTTTGAAAGTTTTCCCAAATTTAAGCCCTCAACTCAAGTCTGTACAATTTTGAAGTTGTACCAGCTCCAGGATTCCAGTTCATTGAAGCTTCAAAGTTTGGTATTGACCAGAGAGATCATACAGCAGGCAGAGAACCTGTCTTTCACTAGCCCACCTGAGACTGATCCCTAGCATCACATATGGTCCCCCAGTTCCACTGGGAGTGATCCCAGAGTGCAGGCTAGGAGTATGCCCTGAACACTACCAGGTGTGGCCCCAAAACAAAAACAAGAGCTTGGTACTATTGGGAATTAACCTGGAAATAACAAGCAAAAAGAAGATAGGAAGGACCTTCTGACAATTTTTAATTATAAGCAAAACTTTTGGAAGAATGCATATTTGATAAAGAGTAGAGTCAAACTTGACTTAAGTGTGCCACATCTGGACAGACTTGTTTGTCAGACTTTTGATCCTCTTTGAAACTCCAAATGTTCACTGTTATTTATATAAAAAGAACATATTTAATTTGTATTATCACTTTAATATTTTTATTTTTATTTTATCTTCCTTCCACCCTGAAATAGAAGAGAGGTTCGCAACTCTACAGGAAAATTATTTTTATTATTATTATTTTTGCTTTGTTTTGTTTAGGGGCCACACTAAGCAGTGCCCAGGGCTGTGCTCATAGGTCACTCCTCCCGGTGCTCAAGGGATGGTATATGGTGTTGGGGATCAAACTGGGGTCTATCAATGTAAGGCAAATGTCTTACCCCACTGCACTATATTTCTCTAGCCCCTATGTTTTTTCTATGATTTTGACTTTTTCCTCTCAGTTCCTAGTCCTGTGTGCTTGGCTTGCCTTTCAAATACCTTTATCAATATTTCATAGTATCTTGAGTTTTATTTGCCTATTTTAATATCCATTTTCTATGGCTCTGCAGTAAGCCCAGTGGTGTGGTCTCACCTTTCTTCCAGCTTGTGTCAGACTGTAGGAGGAGGTTTCTGAGATGTTTCCTGCAGAGACCAAAGGTGTGCCTCTCTGCAAACACCAAGGAATGTACAAAACATGAAGACACAAGAGTTTTTTCTTAAGATGTTTTGTATCTCCTGGCTCCTGTGCCATGTGATTTCATAGTTGCTACGGTAACTAGAGTTTTTTTCATTCCATAACTTGCATAAGTACTGTGGCTGCCCTTTTTATTACTGCTCTGCCCTCTGAAGTTGTGATGCAAATACACACACACACACACACACACACATATGCACAGTTTATCCTTCACCCAAAAAACAATTTGAAATAAGCAATCAAGTTCCCAACTTGAAGCCTTCCCATTTTTTATGTGCATTCCTCCAGAATTTCTATACATTTTATTTTTTCACTTTTTCTCAGTTTCGTTGAGATATAGTTGACAAAAGTGTGTTGTGTTAATTTATATACATACACATTGTCAAAGGATGACCATAATCAAACACATGTCCCTCATGTGTTTCATTTGTGTTTGTGTTGAGAACATTTCAGATCTGCTGTCTCAGTGGATTTCACTCATGCAGCACTTTTTAGTGAGGTGTTGATTTATAACTGTATCTCAGTTTCAGGTCTATTAGTTTCTTTATCATATTTTCAGCGATGCAGTATCTGTAAGTGACATAGTGCAATCACTGCTAAAAGTTTCATTTTTATCTCTTGCCATACAGTTGACCTCTTTTACCCTTTTCAGTACTTGGTCTCCGTGCTTTTATAAATGGGAAGAGGCTCGAGTGATGGTACAGAGGGTAGGGTGCTCAGATTCAATCCCAGCACCTCATATGGTTCCCTGAACCTGTCAGGAGTGACCCCCTCCAGAAGTAAGAACCAGAAGGAAACCCTGAGCAATTGCCGGGTGTGGGTCAAAAACCAATACATAAAATTTTTAAAAAATTAAAATTGAAGGGACTGGAGTGATAGTACAGCGGGTAGGGCATTTGCCTTGCACGTGGCTGACCCGGGTTCAATCCCTGGCATCCCATATAGTCTCCCCAGCACCGCCAGGAATAATTCCTGAACACAGAGCCAGGAGTAACCCCTGAGCATCACTGGGTGTGACCCAAAAAGCAAATAAATAAATAGATAAATAAATAAAATTGAAGAATATTTGGGTTTGTGGGGCTGGAGCAATAGCACAGCAGGTAGGGCGTTTGCCTTGCATGCGGCCGACCCGGGTTCGATTCCCAGCATCCCATATGGTCCCCTGAGCACGTCAGGAGTAATTCCTGAGTGCAGAGCCAGGGGGTAACCTCTGTGCATTGCCGGGTGTGACCCCCCCCCAAAAAAAGAATATTTGGGTTTGTTTAGAGTTAAGAGCTAGGGTTTTTTTCTCCACTTCAGTTTATAAATTATGTCTTTACATAATCCGAAAGCAATTCCAGATACAAGCAAGTTTCCCATAAGAGGAAGCTGGGAGAAGCCAGAACCTCAGGCAGCTGTGACTAGCTCTAAACATTCATAGTTGTTCCAATTAGCACAATTTCTGTGTGGCTACCAACCACGGGCCACTGTGTATTACTCAAGCCCCAGATGGCAAGTCTGTCTGCACTGGAATGCAGAAACTCTCTTGGTCACAGTTTGTGGCCTTTGAGCTACTTAGAAAATGTGTTAATATTGATATTTCCCCTTTAGAATTACTTGCATCTCCATCCTCCTTCCCCTACTCCCCACCTCTGTCTCTCTGTCTCTCTGTCTTTGTCTTTGTCTCTATCTTTGTCTCTGTATCTCTGTCTCTCTGTCTCTGTCTCTGTCTCTCTCTCTCTCTCACACACACACACACAAAACACTCTGACAGTCCTTAGAAACTGTATTAGATGGCATTTCTATGTAACATGTATGCTTATTTCTGTAAAACCTCTCAGGAAATAAATGTTGAGGTGTTATATGTCTGTTAAATCTCAGGTGAAATAGGACTTGTATGTGAGTGCCACCAGGCAGCATGCCAGTGAGGCTGAACTAAGTGCTCTTCTTAGTACTTCTCCCTCTCAGTGTTGCAAACCCCAGCTGACATCATACTGTCCCTGCAGGTGCCAGGACTGCCAGGGCTGACACATTCAGGATCAGGAGGATCCTGGTGCTTGTACAGGGAATCGGGTGGCTGATAATAGTCCCCCACCCCACCCTGTTCCCCTACTCCCATCCTTCCTCCACAGTGAGGAAAGACTGAGGGATCTCAGTGGAATGTCCAGGAATTCTCAATTCTTCAGTGTCAGTCACTCAGCTAGATCCTCTGTTGCCCTGTGACCAAGGTTTCTCACTTCCACTTCCAAAGAAACTAATGGGTAAGTTTGTTGCTTTTTCAGGCTGAACTGAATCTTTACCTGTTCCTTGGGGCATAGAACTAAGACAAGTATATGTTAGCTGTTTTTTCTTGTTGTTGTTTGTTTGTTTTTTGCTTTTTGGGGGGCCGTATCTGGTGATGCTCAGGAATTACTCCTGGCCTGCCCCAGGGACCATATGGGATGATGGAGATCGAACCCAGGTCAGCTGTGTGCAAGGCAAACCCCCCTACCTGCTGTACTATCACTCAAACCCTATGTGTTAGGCCTGAGGCTGGCAGAGCAGTGTCCCTCGTGCATCAGAAGCAGCAAGACCTAGGGTCCCCACTCTGACCGTGTATGACATCATACCTTGTTTTTTGCTCCTGGTTGTTTCATCCCATTTATATTTCAGTCTTTTCTGACTGCTCCCCTAATCATCATCAGGAACTCCACCCAAAGACTAGGGGCGCATAGGACATTAAGTAACCAAAATTTTTCTTTGGTGGGAGGGTGGGGTGAAGATTCAGGCAGGGAAGATAACTCAGTGATAACGTACTTGCTTTATAAATACGTATGAGGTGTCTTACATTCTATTCCTTGCATCTATCTATCTATCTATCTATCTATCTATCTATCTATATATATACTTGTATAGTATATATTATATGTATTTCATATATAAAATAGAAAGAAAGATTCAAGAAGAACTGAACTACTGAACTTTTGGTTGTAGAACTCCAAAAGAATCTCTATGGTTTATTAGTGCATGAGATGTGAAAGTGGGAAATATTGAGGTGAGTCCCAAAGAGAAACACCCAGAGCTTCTGTGAAAATGAGACCGTTCCTGATTCTGCCTTCCCTAGAAAGTCTCTGAGCCTTGCCTCCTTGGGTTCAGTGAGCTCTGTAATTAACTTCTGTGCAGGCTCTAGCTCTTAATGTTGTTTACAACACCACAGGGAGCAATTTTCAAAGCAACTGGGGAAAAAAATGAAGAGACAATATTTGTGTGTTTCTGGAGTTCTGGATCACATTCACCGCACGACTACATGAGCAGGATTCTAGTTGAGGCCCTGACACAAACCAGTTCTGTTGTGGCTTGGTGTTAACATTCCAATGTCATGTAGTTGCAATTCGTTTCTTTTCTTTCTGCATTCTTTTACTGGGGGCTTTCTCTGAATCTGGCACTCACAATTCTGCTTGTGATGTTAGAAGGTAGGTATTATCCCATTGTGCAGGCAAGAACTCTGATGCTCAGAGGTTGAACTATTTGTCAAGAGTATTAAGTCATAAGTCTAAGCTTCAAACTAAGGCAGATCCATTCTTATTGGGTGGTATCCGTTTCACTTGATTCTAGTTGTAATTTCTTTAAAGGCCTGACATCCTCTGAGTTGGGTTTGAGGACTGCTTAAGAAGTGGTTATTAGACATGAAATAAAGGAATGGACCAATGCTAGTATGAGACCTAGTGGAAGGGAGTTTGTTATGGTGTATGGATTGCTAAATTAGAGTCGCCTCATCACTGGTGAGTACCAGGTAGCTGTGAGTAGATCTTCCTTGTGATATAATAGTTTTGGATGCCTATATATCCCCTTCTTCTTTTTTTTAAGGGGGGGTAACACCCGGCGATCCTCAGGGTTTACTCCTGGCTCTGCACTCAGGAATTACTCCTGGTTATGCTCAGGGGACAACATGGGATGCCAGAGAATGAACGTGAGTTGGCCTCGTGCAAGGCAAATTCCCTCCCCACTCTAGTATGGCTCCAGCCTAATGCCTGTACATCTTCTGAGTGTGTATAATAGCCTCATCTTTCAGATGATACTTTGGACTTTGGGGTTACACTCTTCCTAAATGCTTGCCAGGATTTCTCCCTAGACTAGGCAAGCCTGCATGGCCCTGTCCTCTCGATAAAGTTGGTAGCCCCCTCTGCAGATGAAACCAGCTTTTCTATGCAAATGGAGCTGTCCCAGTCACATTCCGGCTCTGCGTCTGCCACAGGTGAGCAGAGCTTGGGGAACCGACTTCAGAGCTGCAGCTCCCAGCTGCTTGTCTCACTCTTTGTTGTTCTGCAGACTTTTTGCCTGGATTTCTCCTTTCTGGCCTTCAGTACTCTGGATTGAGTCCTCCTCTACTGAATCTCTGTTCCCTACCTCAGCCGATCTCTGTGCCTGTGTCTTCTGGCCATTCTGACCCCGAGTGTCTGTGTGCAGACCCATTGCTTGCCAGGCCATTCACTCCATTAGGAGGGCTTCTCTGAGTGGTAGCACAGCGCAGAGGGTGGGAGAAACCAAGCCTCTCTTCTCAGTCAGCAATACCAGAATGAAACTTGTCCTGCCTTCCCTGCCCATCATTGCAAACCTGCTCATAAACCAAGAACTCTTCATTTTTCCCTTTTCTTCTCTTTATTTGGTGGTGGTGGGGGTTTCCAAGGGGGCACATCCCACTATGATCAGGGCTCACTCCTGGCTCTGTGCTCTGGGGTCACTCCTGGAGGGGCTCAGGGGACCAGGATTATGTGCATGCCTGGCCGGCCCTAAGAACTATTCTTATTAGTGCTGGAGATTATGCAGCCAAAGAGTTAATAAAATTGAAAAGGGTTTTTTCCTTTAAAAAAAATGTGGAACAATTAATGAATTTGCCCAGGGGTTAGGCAAATTGTCTCTTTATTGTTCTAATTTTGAAATATGTATTGCCAAAATGAGCACAAGATTTAAGCTTTCATGATGAAAATGTTAACAGCTATGAGGTCTCATCTCACTCAAGAGTCACCTGGGATATATGGAGTATGAAACAAATTGTTGAGTCAGAAATGCAACAAAATGATGTGGAGATTAGACAAGGAGTGTTTAGGACAATAAAGCCTGAAGGAATTAAAGTAAGTCAGCAAGGAGTCTCTGGCATTGCGCATGTTTGAAGCTTTTTGATATGTGTATATATTTTTTAATGTAAATATTCTATTTTTTACCCAAATATTTTACTTTAGGGTTTCTTTTGGGGATCACTGAGCAGTGCTGAGGACGTCGTCCTGGCGTGTGCTCAGAGATCATGCTGCTGGTTTTTGGGGACCAAATACGGTGCCGGAGACTGAAGCCGAGTTGACCCTGTACAGGGCAAGCGCCTTCTGCTGTACTGTCTCTCTGGCCCCAGAACCACTTCAGTTTTTCAGTTACTCTCCTCGCAGATCCTCATGCTAAGTGGACACAAAGCATCTCGGGAAGGGAAGCCCATGGGCAGGTGTGTGACTTGTCTCCCTGGAAGGGGCCTCCTCCATCCCTGCTTCCTCTCGGTGCTGGTGGTCAGTGCTCTCTCATGACCGGATGAACTAGTGTTTGGGGGCCTGGAAAGGGACATCATGCAAGACAGTGCAGGAGATAAGCGTGTCAGTAACAGAGGGATGTGAGCTGTTCCTTCCCGCTTCCCCCACATTCTGCTGCACAGGGCTGGTGCCAACCCCGGGGGAGATGAGGTTAGCGTCCTCTCAGGCCTTTCCGGGACTCACTCCCTAGTGCTTTAGTGCTTCTTTGGACCTCTCCACATTTCCACAGTCCTTTGTACTTTCGTTTGTTTGTTTGGGGCCAGAGCCTGCAGTGGTCTTGACTCTGTGGCCAGGGATCAGTACTCATGAAGTTCCAGGACTAACTGGGGTGCCAGGGAGCGAACCCATGACAGCTGTGCGCAAGGCAAGCACCTTGCCCTCTGTCCTATCACCCTAGCTCCATATCCATAGTCTGTTAAACACTCTTAGCAACCTAGCTGAGGGCACCTCACTTTGCGCCACTAGCCAGCACCAATCCTCAAACTGATGCTGCCAATAGAAATTTATTCAGGATGAAGACACAATGATTTTGTGTTGTAAAATATCAAAGGGCTGGAGAGTGGGTGGGGCACTTGCCAACTGTCCTGGGTTCCATCCCCAGCACTACATAGGGTCCCTTGAGCACCATCAGGAGTGATCCCTGACTGAGCACAGAACCAGGAATACACCCTGAGCACTGCTGGGTGTTGCCTAAAAGCCAAACAAAATAAGACTACAAATATGTATTGTATGTATACCTGTCCCCTTCTGCACTCTGCTGAGAAGTTATTGACCAGTTAAACTTGGCCTCAGCGGTCACGTTTCTGGGCTTGCTGTCACTGAGGAAAAAGGGGGGGTGACTCTTAGACAACTTGTCTCATATGGGAGGGAACCAAGTTTAATGACATTCTGGTTTTGTTCTGTTCTAGCAGCCCAAAGCTTTCTGACCAGTCACATGCACTGGTTTTCTCTGGGAGTTTGGTCAAGTTCTTTTAACAGCTTTGTATTTGTTGTGAAAGTTAGCTACCAAGATTTTATCCCTTTGGGGGTAATGAGTCCGACAGTCCTGTCTGGACTTTCATTGAGTTACTGATCTTGTAGGTAAGTGACTTGTGGGGTAGGGCGGGTGCTCCCATGCAGGGTCTGGTCCAGGGGCCATGCCTGGCCACACTTGGCTATAACATGGGTCCATGTTATACCCCGGAGATGTGGTGCTGCTCAGGCCTCGTGGTGCTGTGGTGTGTGAATTATTAAAACAGAACCCGCTAACACTATGTAAATGCTGTCTGTCTGCCAGAGTAGTCGGTACAGAGGGTGCTCGCAGGCTAACACTTTGCAGTCTGGGAAATCTAAACTGTGACTCACCTTGACACTCACTGGCTTGCTTTGTCTCGGAGAACTCACGCCTAATCAGGTCTTTCTTGCTGGCCATATCCTTCTGACCTTCAGAAAACACGCTTTCTGTTTTTCCATGGGGGTGGGGGGACGGGGAACCGGATCATGAGTTAGATTGTCAGCACATTCTGTCAAGGTTATTCTCAGACAAAATTGTTTGGGGCTAGAAGAGATTATTTTTCCAGATAAGTATTCCAAGTCTGCGGTACCCACATTCACAGTCCAAGATTAGATGAGGGCACTGGGGCTTGGCACTGGGGCTGTGTGAGGCTGCCATGTTCGATGAGAAAAGAGATACCTAACTGATCAGTCAGGCACATTTTTTTATTTTTGCTGTGGTGACAGAAGTGAAATCAAGCCAAATGCATTTTGTTTGTTCTGGCCTTGGTTTGGGGACCAGACCTGGCCGTGCTTTGGGCTTTCTCCTGGCTCTGTGCTCGGGGGTGACTCCTGGCCAGGTTTGGGAGTTCCTATGTGGTGCCAGGGCTCAAACCCAGGTCAGATGCAGTGCAGAGCAAACACCTGACTCTTGTACTATCTCTCTGGCAGGAGCTAAATACTCTTTGCAGAACTGAGTGTATTTAGATGAATCTGTAGAACCAGATGCTATGGTCATCTTCTCCACCTGCTCTCCCAGAGTTGATGAGTGAGCTTATTCCACCTCTGTCTTTAGTGGTTTTTGTTTTTTTTGGGGTTATTTTTGCTTTTTGGGGGTCACACCTGGCGATGCACAGGGGTAACTCCTGGCTCATGCACTCAGAAGTTACTCCTGGCAGTGCTCAGGGGACCATATGGGATGCTGGGAATCGAACCCGGGTCGGCCGCATGCAAGGCAAACTCCCTACCCACTGTGCTATTGCTCCAGCCCTTTAGTGCTTTCTTAAACGAAACCCCAGCGGGGCTCCTTGGTTTAGCACCCATTTGCTGAAAATCCCCTTTTCTCAACTAGTTGTGAGTAAACCCTTTGGCCCCAAGTTCAGCCCAATCCAGGGTGTGTGTGTGTGTGTGTGTGTGTGTGTGTGTGTGTGTGTGTAAAATCCACCAAGCATAAAATCCACACTTATAAGCTGCTATTTGATGGCTACAGCTCCAAGATAGCCGAGCACTGCAAGGCCCAGCCGACTAGCCTTTATCTGACTGTTTCCCTTTCCAATTCCTGAGGCCACAGATACCATCAGACTTCTCTAATCATTGATTTGGTCCTTTTGCTCTTTGTTAAACTATTTTTTTTTGGGGGGGGAGTGGAGGAAAGCAGGTGACAGTGCTCAGGGGACCATGTGGTACTGGTGATTAAACCCTGGGTTCCCACATATGAAACAGATGTTCCAGCCCTTTGAACCATCTCCCTGGCTCCTGGTTGAGTCTTGAACTCTGCTCTGACCTCATATGGTTTCACTGTGGTCCCAGTCCCGTGCTCAGTCTTGTCAGCCTCCTTCTCTTGGAATTCAGTTCTCTGCCAGCCTCCACAAACAGGCGCTTCTGGACCTAAAAATCAGCTGCCTGTGCAGTTCTCAGCCTGACTCACAGATATTTAACGCCCGTTGTCAGGCCTATCAAACTGATTGGCCTGCTGGGCATTGAGGTAAGTCACAGTCCCTCAAGAGCTGTAGACTGTCACGTGTGTCAGCTGGGCTGGGACCACTTCTGGCCGCCCTTGGCCCAGCTATTTCTGAGTCGGCTTGGGTTCAGGCCCAGCCCCAGTGAGTGCTTGCTCGGTGATGTGTCTTGGCTAAGTGATTTTTTAAATGTATATTTTAATAACATTTAATGGTAGAATTACTGTAATGATTAAAGAAAGCAACAGACCTTAAGCTTTTAGCTTTGCCTGCTCTGAGAGAAACATTCAGTAAAGGGTATTACAGATTTATCTGTTACTCATAGCCTGATCTCTCCTTCACCACGCGTTCCTGTTATTTGACACAGGGCCCTGCTTGCCCCTTAGTGCTGGAGCTGGGTTCGCCTCTGCCTCTCAGGGATTACACGGTGTTACATTAAGTGCCTTTTAATGACCCACTGACAATTTCATAATATCTTATGCTGCACAAAATAATATGCGCTCTCTTAAATATTGCCCTGGGTTGCCTCGTGGCCCAGGGCAATACATCAGCCCCTCTCAGGTCAAGATGCCAACTTAAAGCAGGTCATTTTGGTGTGATAGTTAATCTCTTGCCCTGTCCCTAACAGTGTCCCCATTAACCTTGTCCAGTTTGACAGCATACCGGCTATTTTTTTTTCTCAACAGTTTAGCCATAAATGTCTGTCTCCTATGGCCAAGACTTAGAGCAAGAGAGCACACAGTGGGGAGCATAGTTCAATCACAGGATGGGACTCTCAAACTGAGACCGAGTAGAGTGATGAGGGGGCCTTGCTGTGGTGACCTGTAAACCACAATGAGGAAGAATTCTGCCTTTGAAAAGTAATCCTCTCTCTCCTCACTCTCTCCCTCTCCCTCCCCCCACCTCTCTCTCCCTCTCCCTCTCCCCCACCTCTCCTCTCTCTCTCTCTCTCTCTCTCTCTCTCTCTCTCTCTCTCTCTCTCTCTCTCTCTCTCTCTCTCTCTCTCCTCCACCCCACCCTGTAATTTGCATGGTTGTTGAACCTTTATCAGGCAAGTACCCTGAGCAACTAGGGAGGAATTGAAATAGAATTCACCTCACCTTGGTAGGGGGATGTTTGTGCCTGGAGTCTGAAGTGGTCCTTTTGGCTCCTCCTCTGGGCAGGTTGTTGTTGGGGCTAGGGTTTGGCCAAAGAAAGCTTCTTGGGTGAACATGAGTTCCATCAGATAGACTCATTTGGGGGAGTCAGATTTAAGTCTAAGTGAGATTTAAAACTCTAGACTCTTGAAAATGGCCTGCACATAAACATTTCACCCACTTTTCAGGCTTTACTGGGTCCTTAAACCCCTCCGTGACTGCCCCAAGCCCAAGTTAAGCTCTCTTGTCAGTATTCATGGCACCACAGTGCATCAGAGACTCAGGCCTGAGAGAAAAACTTGTTTTTTTTGTTTTTTTTTTTTAATTTTTTAATAGTTTATTTTTAATTAGTGAATCAACATGAGGGTACAGTTACAGATTTATACATTTTTGTGCTCATGTTTCCCCCATACAAAGTTCGATAACCCATCCCTTCACCAGTGCCCAGAGAATACTTGTTTTATGGGAGCACTTGAGAGTGGAGTACTCAGCTCAGCTCAGGCCTTTGGCAGTTCTGGCAGGGGCCTGAGCAATACCCAAGTTGGCATTTGCTCTCTAGTTTAGGTTCTCAGATAAACCAAAACTGGGCCAAGGATGGTGCTAGCCTAGACCTGGACTCTAAGCATCAGTGCTCCACCTTACCTTTCAAATAAACTATATATTTCTATTACTTCTTAGGCATTTTCCTCTTAAATGCAAATATGTCTTTCCTGTGAAAGTGAGAGGAAAAGGTAGGTCTACCAGGGAAATTTATCTGAGGCCAAAGGTCGTGGTTCCATTATCCATTTAGAGTCCAGGCAGGGTTGTAGCATGGCTATTAAGAATAAATAAATCAGAGTCACACGCCCACAAACTGGAACAAAGGGGAGGCGCAGGGGGACACCGGGCTCTTTCCTCTGTGCGCAAGGAGCCTGGGTGGCCGCGGTTCCCACACACAGATGGCCCTCAGACCGCTGGGCCTCTGCTGCTCCCCAGCCTGAGCTCCTCTTTATCTGGGTGCTTCTTCTCCTCCCCCACACCCCCTGCGCCTCCCCAATGTCATCCCACTGGCAAAACAGTGGGAAAATCCATCTGGCCATTGTTGGAGTTGCTTTTTCTCATCATCTCTTGCCAGGAGAGTTGGAAAGTGCTGAGTTTTGCACAGAGCAGAGGGCAAAATCGCCTGTTGGGGAAGGGAGGGGAATAGTGTCACTGCTCGTGGACAGACCAGGGCTGTGGGCAAAGGCGGGGAAGCCACAGACTTGTCCCCATGCAGTTGTTGATGGTCCCTCCAGGTCACTGCTGGCCTGCAGGACCCCCCTGGCCTGGCCTCTTTTCTCCACTCTAGAGGTCCTCCAACTTCCCTCAGCCATTTGATTGTTGAGTTGTGATTCATCATTCTCTGAGCCCCATTCCCTGCCCTCATTTTCAGGAACATTCCTGTTTGGGCGAGGAGATTGCCTTTTCCTTTTCAGCTGCCCCTTCTCTCCCCATCTCCACACTACTCTGTCCCCACCCTCCCTCCCTTTCATCCTCTGGTCAGATTGCAGCCAGAACATGCCAAGAGATGAACACATGGGGTTTCTTGCTTGTGCTTCAATCGAGACCCCAAACCCTGGGCATCACGGGGCAGCTCAGCACGAAAGGGTGTTGGTGTAAAAATTTGTGGTGGATACC
This sequence comes from Sorex araneus, assembly GCF_027595985.1. Lineage (NCBI taxonomy): Eukaryota > Metazoa > Chordata > Mammalia > Eulipotyphla > Soricidae > Sorex > Sorex araneus. The sequence goes on from NC_073302.1 coordinate 369,094,632, forward strand.
AGGCCAGTTTCACTGGGGCACCCCAGATGGAGCAGGCACAGTCTCCCCACCTACTCCAGATGGAATCCCAGTCACCAAAGGCTTCCACAAGCAAGGCCCAGGTATGTGGGTTCCATGACTGAATCTCCAGGCCGCATGGCAACAGAGGACCCAGGCTGTCCCTCCCTGGGTCCCCGCCTGCCCAAAAGACTGGCTCTCATGTCCACAATTTGCCTCTGGGCTCCATCTTAGTGTACCAACAGCCCTGGCCCAGAGACTCCCAGTTGAATCTCAAGATGTATTAGTGCCATACAGAGATGTCTCTGAACCCAATAATTTACAGTCTGGAAATTTACATTTACAATAGTGGTCGCGCAAGCTCTCATGATATTCAAAATGAGCAATGGAAGACATTATCTAGTGTCTGCCCCGGCAGGTAGGCTTGAATGGTGATGGGAAATTTTGAGCAAAACATAATGCTCCAAATTAGAGAGAGTATTGGGGAAATTGTCTGCCTTAGAGGCCAGGTGAGGACTGGGATGTGGGTGGTGGAAAATGTGCACTGGTGGAGGGATGGGTGTTCCATCATTGTATGGCTGAATCTCAAACATCAAAGCTTTGTAACTCTATCTCACGGTGATACAATTAAAAAAAAAGTAATGTAGAGTTCATGCCCAATTCAATCAGCTTAATCAATGGCTGAACAAATAGCAGTACTCCTACATTAGTTAAAAAAAAAAAGTTTGTGGTGGGGTTGAAAGAAGCCAGGCTTTGCTCTGGATTAGGTGCTCTCAGAAGGCCTGGAGCAGGTCTGTGACTGAATATCCAGAAGAGAGACGGCCAGGTAGAGCAGAGCGACGCTTGTGACAGGGAAGCCACCCCCTGGGCTTCCTGGTATGTTCTGGCTCTATCAGTACTCCTGCTTTATCTGTGCTCAGATATGGTGATCGAGTGGCTATGTTCTGACCTTGCTCCCTTGTGGTCACCAAGTGTCCTGGTCACGTTTTGATTTTCTGTGAAATCATAGCTGTTCAGCAGGAGAAGGTGAGGCCCAGCTGTGAGTGCCAAGGCATCTCCCAAACTCTTCCCAACACCAAATGGCCTAATCCCCGTCCGCCAGGTATTTGCCTCCTCTACAGCCCTTGGATCTTGTGGACCAGGGTGGCCTTGCCGTCATCCTCTCCATGTTTTCCCCCCGGAGTATCCACTCCTCATTTGACTCACTCTTTCCCTAACCAGACAGACACCGTATGGTGATGAGGTGCTGTTTTCCTGGTGTGCTGACTGCCACTCAGAATCCCGCCCCCCCTCACCTCCTGTTGCTGTCTCCTGTGCCAGCCCCTCTCCTGAGACCACATGGGCTCCATCATTCACTGTTCACCTTGAAGTGAACAGTGGACACTTCACTGGAAAGGCATAAAATGACAACTGTCTACTTTCTACCATCAGCAGTCAACAAAGCAGTCAACCAATCATTTTGTTGGTAGTTTATTTATCCCCTGATGCGACCCCTCAGAAATAAACTTTTCCAATTATAGTCTCTTTAAGCCACCTTCACCCTGAACCCCCTTCTCCCAGAACAGGGTCTCAATTTCCACTTTATTCTGGGTACCATATCCAGTGGAATTTCCGCTTCCTTATGTCCTGCCGCCATGTTGTTGGTTCTAACCCCCGGCCCATGTTCTTTCCCTCAGTTCCCTCTAAAGAATTATATTGAGTTCTTTTTCTAGCCTAACCCCACCATCTCTGTGCCAGATCCCATCACCTCTTCTCAACACCCTGTCTACCTGGTGTCTCCCCTTCTCGGTGAAAGGCCTCAGAGATGCTGTTTCCTGTTCACTTTCTCCCCTGGCTCACTCAGTTCTCTCCTACCTCTGAACCCAAGGCAAACACCTCTTCCTTGCTTTCTCTGAGACATACCATCTTTGTCACTGTGCCCCTACAGATGCCCTTTCTCCTTGGACACCCTGACAAGAGGTCTTCTAGTTCTCCTGAGTCTTCTCAGGTTTTACTTCTTTATAGCTCTGTGGGGCTGGAGCGATAGCCCAGTGGGTAGGGCATTTGCCTTGCTCGCAGCCGTCCGGATTCGATTCCTCCGCCCCTCTCGGGGAGCCCAGCAAGCTACCGAGAGTATCTTGCCTGCACGACAGAGCCTGGTAGAGCCTGGCAAACTATCCAAGCATTCGATATGCCAAAAACAGTAACAAGTCTCAGAACGGAGATGTTACTAGTGCCCGCTCGAGTAATACAGTGATACAGTGATAGCTCTGTGAAGACCAGGATTCTTCCACTGACTCTGATCCTCTTAGTCAGCCTCTTTCCTACTCCCTCTACTCTGATTTTCTTCCTTAATCCCCATCTCTGCAGTTTCCTTTCTCCTCTGACACCCTCCCCCACCTTCACACCCTCACTCACTCCCAAAACTTCCTCAAATGTTTCTCTGTCTGTGTCTCACCTTACACACATCAATCCCCTGAAGTATTAACCACTAGCCGTCCAAAACTAAGTTTATCAGCCTCTCCAGAGCCAGTCTCCCAATACTTTTTTTTTTTTTTTTTGGTTTCACCTCATGCCTCTTGTGCTCTCAGCCACCCGTCCTCAGTCATCTCTAACCAGTAGACCCCCTGGATTCTACCTTTCCTTTATCTCTTGCCCCTTGCCTTGTTTTAGGCTGCTCACCAAGTTACCCCTTACCCCTTAGTTCTAATGCAACCTCCTGGTGTATCCGCTGAGGGCCACTTGGTGTCCAGTACAGAACCTTACCCAGAAGAGACCCCTTGCTGTCAATTGAATGAATGACTGTAAATGAGGCAGTTAATGTTTAACATGCATTTCATGAGCTCTTTATCATCAGGCAAATTTCCAATCATTAGTCCTCTGAATATTTTTCTCCTTAACCAAGCAGCCACTGGAATAAACTTTCACGCCCAGAACCTCAGCCTTGGTCCCCCTGCCCCTTTTCAGGAAGAACTCCAGAGAAGGGCACCTGGGTCCTTCTTGAGAGCCAGGGGTAACATGTTGGGTTAGTCCACTGTCATGGCAATTTTAGATAACTTCCATCTCTCTTTGTACATCAGCTTTTCGCTCCATTATTTTTGCCTTCTTCTTTTGTGTAATGGGTTTTTGAAATGGAAGCTATCATTGAGCAATAAGGTGCTATTGATAGTACATCAATAGAATGCAGCTATCCTTCTGCCCAATAGAGTGTGGCTGTGCTCTGCACATCCCTGTGATACATATTAGCCACACAGATGTCGGCAGAGCCCTTCCCATCCATATGTATGTGCGCGGCCCGTGGAAGTTAATAATGCCATATATCACGTGCACAAAGGATGTGAGATGTACTTCAACCTGACAGCGGGCTCATATCAAATGAGAACTAGCTCACGAGGAGAGCAAAACCAGGGAAAGTGGTTGTCCTTCCAGATCTTCTGTTTGCTAATTTATTTGTTACTGAATTTGTTATTGAATCAGTCCCCCACCTCCGTTCTGCATTTTTTCTTTCCTGGTGGTGGTGGGTTCAATCTTTTCCCCTCTCCCTAGTTACCAAGATGGACCCCTCCCTTCAGTCACATGGATAACAAAAGAACCCCCTTTGGAGAAAGGAGAGATGGCAATTATACATTGGTATTCATGTTACTGGAGTGACACCACTGTCCTCCGGGAGTTTAACAATGGATATCCAGCATTAATTGCCACAGTAACTGCGCGCCTGACCTTGCTGAGATGTAATACATCAGCTTTACATAGTAAAATTATTTACCACTGAAAGATTTGGAAAAGAATGATCGTGAAATTGTGCTGCTGTTAGGAATGACTAATCTTCTTTGTTTTTAAGTGGATCCTAGACGTCTCAAATGACTCAGTCTCTGATGTCTCAGGAATCAGGACAGTGGGTGTTGAGACCATATTTGAATCCCTGATTTGGCTGGGAATTATGACCAGATTAGCGCCTTCCCATTCTTAGGAGAATTCGGAGGATTGGGGCATACTGGCTGCTGGTGTCTAAAGCTTAATCCTCCACACCACAGGTGTGGCCCCAAAACAAACAAAAAAATGAAGAAGGGAGGAAAGGAGGGAGAGAAAGAAAGAAGGAAGGAGGGAAAAAGGGATGGAAGGAAGGAAGGAAGGAAGCAAGGAAGGAAGGAAGGAAGGAAGGAAGGAGGGAGGGAAGGAGGGAGGGAAGGAGGGAGGGAGGGAGGAAGGAAGGAAGGAAGGAAGGAAGGAAGGAAGGAAGGAAGGAAGGAAGGAAGGAAGGAAGGAAGGAAGGAAGGAAGGAAGGAAGGAAGGAGGGAGGGAGGGAGGGAAGGAAGGAAGAAAGGAAGGAGGGAGGGAGGGAGGAGGCAGGAGGCAGGGAGGGAGGGAGGTTGGTTGCCAAATCTGACAGCCCCTAGCACAATGGACCTAGTACATTGTATCTATTGGGGAAAGAATCTTACATTAATACCTAGGTAGGATTTTCTGCCTCTAATGGCAGCAAGTGTATTCTAGGAACCCTAGGATATCCCCCTTCACAAGGAAGCTCACTTGCAAGCAACTTCTGTTGCTTTCTGACTTTTTTTTTTTTTTTTTGCCAGTCCTCAGAAAGACTGCCACCAGGTCCTCTTGCCTGCGTTTCTTCCAGGGCTACCTCCTGCTCACCATGGGGGAGGGGGGCAGGCAGGAGGCACACACCCCAGGGAGGGTTGCAGGATAAGCACTGCTGGATCAGCAGGGAGCCGGACTCCCCTGCCCTCCCTCCTCAGGCCACCAGAGCTGTGTGTGCAGAAATGAATGATGGCTCAGCCTGCTCTGCTGTTACAGAGGGGCTGAGGTGAAGAAAGCCAGGGCACTCTCCCATGCCACCCAAATGTGGGCCTAGATTTGAATTGCAGAGTCTTTGGGGGGATTTGTTTTGCTTTTGTGTTTGGGTGTTTTCTGGCAAAGCAAGAGTACCAGGGATGGGAAGGCTTCAGGTGTGGGAAGGGAATAAACAGAAGGATGGAGTGGGTCATTCTGTGCCTACCCGTTAGAGCTGAGGACCTAGTGATGTCCCTAGTGAGGGACAGGACCCAATGCTGATCTAGGGCCTGCTCACTCGTTTGCTCTTCATATGCTTTGAAGTTTCCTATGACTTTCCAAGTTTAATGCCGTGAATATTTTAATTAACCAAGGAAAACAAAATGTTGTACATAGTCAATCAGTAGGGTGCCTTTCATGTTGGTGGGGGTCTTGGGATTTCCTAAACTCAGGTTTTAAAAAGCAAATTCTCTAAATCCCCTCCTTCTCATTCCTATTCCTCTGCTATTTTCTTTACAGCCTTTCCCTCTCTAATGCTTCATAAATGTAGTGTCCGAGGGAGATTCCTGACCAGACTCCCCGAATTTAACTCACAATAAAAAAAAATGAGGGTGAAAGGGGGGGCAGAAAATAAAGATTTGGTTAGTTTTTTATTTTTCTTTTTAATTTCCTTTCTCTCTCTTGCCTTCCCCCACCCATCAATGCAGGACGAGGAAGCGCCCCGGGTGCAGGTTAGAGAGCAAGAGGAGAACGTGCTGGTGCTGAAGAAAGTGCAGGGCAGCGGCCCGGCCCCCCCTGCGGGCGGCGAGGAGAGCGATTGGAGGTGAGTTGCACCGGGCTGGCTGGCGCTGCTGCTCGCCTGCGCCCGCGCGCTCTCCGTCTCTCCCTCTCTCCCTCTCTCTCCCTCTCTCTCTCTCTCTACCTCCTCTCCCCTCCCTCCCGCTCTTCTCTCCGCCTCTCGAGCTTTCTAGCTGACTGCAGAGCTCGGAGCAGCCAGATGGACTCGGTTCCCCGTGGAAGGACAGCGATGGCAAGCTCCCGGGGCCTGTAGGGGAATGCCTTTGTTAGTCGCGGCGCGCCATGGGCAGCTCCCGGCTCAGGGTCTCGGACCCTCATCTGGAGCGGAAGGAGGCGGCGGCGCTGTCGGAGCGCGAGCTGCCCCCGCCGACCTTCGATGTGCCTTATTTCAAATACATTGACGAGGAGGACGAGGACGACGAGTGGAGCAGCCGCTCGCAGTCGTCCACGGAGGATGACTCCGTGGACTCCCTGCTCTCTGACAGATACGTGGTGGTGTCCGGGACCCCGGAGAAGATTTTGGAGCATCTTTTGAATGACTTGCACCTGGAAGAAGTCCAGGACAAAGAAACAGGTAAGACAAGGGGGGAGGTGTCTGGAGGGGCGGATGGAGGAGTGGGGGGTTTCCAGGCGTCCCTCATCAGTGGCCTTGGGGCAAGGCTTCCCCCAACCCGCGGCTGAAGCCAGGGTGGGCTTGAAAGAGCATATGCTTTGAGGGTCTCCCCTTTGGCCTCTTGCTGTTTTGTTTCAATCCAGTAAATGGACACATGGAGATGCAAGCAGCTGTCTGGGTCGGAGCTGTACAAAGAAAATGAGGCTAAGGCAGATGTTCTTGTTTGCTAGGGAATTTTTGTACCAAATTGCACCTAAAGGCAGTTGGCAAGAGGCCAGTGTTCTACAGCCAGCGTTCAGCAGGAAGGCGTGGGGCGGGGGAGGTAGGTAGCCTTCCCCTGGCCCGTAGGTACCCCTGAACTTGGAGGAGCAGCCTCCCCACCAAAGATGAACAATCAGAGCAACTATTCAGCAACTGAGTTCTGCGGCAACTTCTGGCTTTTTTTTTTTTTCCCAAGTGGCTTCCAAACTGCTCAGAGCAAGCCCTGCTGTGTTGAATATGGTTCACGTAGCTTTTCTGAGCAGAGATTACAATTTGCTGGTCTGGGGCCATCAGACTTCTGGCCCTTTCTATTTAATCTGGAGACCAGTTATCCAGTGAGCTGTTTTACCTTTGTGCTCCTGGAAATACGACTATTGCATTCACTAAAAGACCAGCTTACTTCCTTGATCAAGGAAAGGTTACACTTGCATCTCCCATCTAGAATCTGTCATTTGTTCCAGCCTACAGTTATTATTTTTAATGAACGCACCTCTGGCTGCAGCCTGAATTCTGCAACTCGATCCCTTGACTGAAATGTACTTTATGCTGTGATGCCCACATTTTGTAATATATTGATTGCTTCAGTCAGCTGTGGTATTAGTGCTGGCAAATCCGTAGTTAGGTGTCTCTCCAGCGAGAAGGATTGTGAAATGATAAGTGTAGGTGGGAGCGGAGTTTCCTTGCATGTCAGTAATTTTGCCTGAACATAATTGATGCCTGGCTCTATATTATTCTACAAAGAACATTTATAAAGAAACAAAAATGTGTATGTGGGTTTTAAAAAAAATAAGTGACCCAGTTGAATATATTGTAGTAACATTATTGTTTGATCTCAAAATTAAAATAAACATTTTATTTTCCTTGTGTTTGGGTGGGGAGGGATCAATAGTTGCCATTTTTAGGCAAACAAGATCAAAGGAAAGTATGTTCTTACAACATTTTGCTGGGGTGCTTTTATATCTACAGTCATATTTTGTACATTTCAACCCTATCCCCATGATATGCTTCAGCAGATACAATTATCATGAAAGTGGGCATCATTTTTTTGTGGGCTAGCCCCCAGGTTGCTACTCAGGTAGTTCAGACTGTATTACAGACAAATAATGGGCCATTAAAGGACCTCTTTAAACATGGGTGGTGTTTGAGAGGTTGAATGCTTTCTTTTTCATAGCACCTCAGTTCTGTTCTACAGTACAATAGGTCATATTCGTAAGGGTTCAAACTATTTGAACCATGCTTGATTTTCTTTTTACCTTTCTATCATCTATTTTGGGAGAAGGATGGTCTGGGTTTCCCCCTCTCCCCCTCTCCCCCCAGCCCCCAATTTACAGTTTAACACAGAGAATGAGATGACAGTAACTGAGTAGTACCCTGTTGGGAGATGGTGCTGTGCACAGGGTCTAGTGACTATTATTCCTGCTCTCTACTCAATTACCCCAGCCCCGAGACCAAATGTGTCACTTGGGTCATGCACTCAGCAGAGCGCAGAGGACCGAGCTCAATGAACCGACCTTCGCCTGTAGGAGGAGGCTGGCCAATCAGGCCTCACCTCATTCTTCTCATTTCCTTTGCATTTGCAGAGGCGAGCACGAAACTTCTGACTTTCTTACACTATCACTTGAAGGGGAAACACAGTAGCAAGTTTTCCTCTGGCCACAAAAGAGTTTTATGGGGATAAGAGTGACAGTATGGTGGGGGTGGGTCACTTGCCTTGTACACAGCCAGCGAGGGTTCAATCCCCAGCACCCTTTATGCTCCCCCAAGTCCCACCTGGAGTGATCCCTAAGCACAGAGCCAGAAGAAAGACTCGAACACTGCCAGGTATGGCCCCAAAACAAAAGACAGAGATCTTTATGAAAATGTCAAATTTAGAAAGTGATGGATATGTACCTAGTGTGAGTGCCAAAGCAAAAGTCACATATTGTTCTTCAAAACTTCACATGCAGCACGTAAAGAAAAAGTAACAGGAACCAGGCGGGTTTTGGTCAATAGCATTTAAAGAAATATAAGACCAAATAAATGTTATGTGCCTAGTGAAGATGCGTGGTGTTTAGCATGTTCTTGGTTTGAATCTGAAAGGAATCACATATTTAAAGTCATCAAGGCACCCTTTTGTGGCCAGAGGTGAATTTCACCTCTTCCTCTGAGGCCGGCTGGCATTCCTCCCCATAAAGGGCCTGTGTGTGCAAGAGCCTAATAGAGTTGCACAAGCATATGGAAGACAGATGGAGGAAAATGAGAAGGGGCTGCAATAAAAGTATACAGCAGCATTTTTATGTTCTTGAGCTCCCCTTTTAGGGAGATGGAGCCATCTGGGGCCAAGTGCAACCATATGGCCACCATCCACATGGCCCGATGGCAATGGGGAGGAAAGGGTTCTTGGGAGGAAATAGCGTGGTCCTGGAGTCTGGTTACATCTGTTCTGCGTCTGTACTCACCAGAGGCTGGGGAAGCTGACTGAGCAGGAGTCCATTCCCATCTCTTTCCCATCCAGTCACTTCATTGTGAAAAAGCAGATGAAAGTTTCAGTAGAGCAGGCCTTTTATTGGTGCTCACCAAGGACAAAGTGAAGTGATTTCTAATTGATAGAACCTATGCAGGTGGATGAAAGTCTACTTTATTGCATGGAATAAGAAAGAAAATGCCCAGGCTATAAGAATCATTTATTTCTCTTGGGTCTCAAGTCAAGAATAGAATAACTGGGGTCTGGATCGATAGTACAGTGGGGAGGGCGTTTGCCTTGCACTCAGCCAACCCAGTTTCGATCTTCGCATCCCATATGGTCCCCCTGAACACCACCAGAACTAATTTCTGAGTGTAGAGCCAAGAGTAATCCCTGAGCATTGCTGAGTGTGACCCCAAAACCCAAACAAACAAACAAACAAATACAATAACTGGCTTGAAGGGCTAGAGAACAGGCTTTGTATGTAGGAGTCCCAGGATCCAACCTCTGATCGAACCAAGAATGGTTCTTGGTTCTTGAACCAAGAATGACCCCCTCCCCCATCTACCCTCATCCCCCCGCCCCCCCCGCCCCCCCACACACTGTGGCCACACTGAGAGCAGCCCCCGAGCACTGATGGGTTGGCCCCAAACAAAGACTACATATAGAAAAAGACTCAACATAGGAAACACTTGATGCCATATTCCATCTCTAAACCAAAGTGAGTTTTAGAAGCAAACATTGCAGAGATGATTAGAAGCAGCCTACTACTGATTTTCCCGGCAATGCTTTGATCCACACAACATTTACCATACTTTTATCATCTCCTACATCTGTACCTTTTCCTTGTGGTAGTGGTGAGCATGAAAAGTCATCCATCACTGGGAAAGGAAAGAAAGGAGAGAGGGAGGGAAGGAAGGAGGGAGGGAGGGAAGGAAGGGGGGAAGAAGGGATTAATTCTTTAATTTCTTTAAAATGGAAAAACCACTTGAGTCTGGTAACAGCACAAGGAATTGTGGAGGTGGAAAATGACTAAGGCTGTTTTCAAAGATTTTTCCTTTTTTCAAGGTTCAGGTTTCGACTTGAAACGTTTGGACTGTTTGAGCAATGTCAAGCAGCAATGTCTTTCATCTCTCATCTGCCCAGAAGTAGGGCAGCCATCACTGGGCACTGCTGTGCCAGGAGAATTAGCAAGGAAGCAAGAAGGAAAGAAACCAGAAGTGATAGCAGAGCTGGCCAGGGCAGCTGGGACTAACCAGCCCTGGGTTGGCAGGGGGTTCTACTCCTAGTTAACCCTTTCTCTTCCTTAGAAAAGAGAAATTGCATTTTGTTTAGAGATCATTCATAGGGAATGATGATTTCTGTTTCAAAGCAGAGGGGAAACTTTGTATTCAATGGGTTATAGAGAGAAAAATCTTTGACTTTTTTAAAATTCTGAATCTGCATTATGACATGATGTTAGGGAGACTGTCAGAGGAAAATACAAAGTTAATTGTGCCTCCCCTCCTTCTTTTACCTTATTCTTTTCTATTTTTATGAAGTGCATGTACTTATGATTATAGATTTCCAAGTAAAACAAGGAAATAGAAAATAGAATGGTAGGGCCAGGTAAAGCCTATCCACTGATTCTTATTAAGCCTAACCTGCTTTCTTAGAATTGGGCGATTTGCTCCTGTCCTGGGCCCCTGGGTGCTAGCTGGCAGCTGCTTTCACTGGCACCTGGGAAGTTAAGCGGCATGTCTTATACTTGTGGTGATGGGCAGCGATCTCTGGCAGTGCCCAGGGGACATGACAGGAGGGGCTGGCTCCAGCTGTCAAGTTCAGAGTCAATCTCCATTGCTACCTTATGGACTTTTGTCAAGCATTGTACTCAAGGAACACTGATTAAACTGGGAAAGACACCTCATTTTTTTTTCAATATCCTCATCTTCTTGCCTGCCAGTAGTCAGTCCAGTAAATGCATAACTCTGGTGAGCCAAACTTAAGTATGTTTTTCCTGGTCCCCAGAAAGATCAAAGACAATTTAAGGAAGCTTCCTTGATTTCTTCACCTTTTAGAACTTCTGGAGAGAGGTTTGTCCCTCTGTTCTAGATTGCTTGCAGGTCACATCATCATCATCATCATCATCATCATCATCATCATCATCATCATCATCATCATTCCATTGATTGTCGATTTTCTCGAGTGGCCTCAGTAACATCTCCATTTGTCCTAGCCCTGAGATTTTCGAAGCCTCTCTTTACTTGTCCTTCCCAATGGTGCTGCATTGGAGGCTCTTTCAGGGTCAGAGGAATGAGACCCAACATTGTTACTGGTTTTGGCATATGAATATGCCACGGGGAGCTTGCCAGGCTCTCCCAGGTCACAAGACTTTAATAATCTAATAGCAGCATGGTTTCTGCAGGACCAAAGCTTTTTAAAAGGATAAACATTTTTAGATAATGCAAACTCTCACTTTGACTTTGAATGATTAATATGTGGGGGATTATCTTGTGCTTTTTGTTTGTTTTCTTTTTGTGCCCCACCCGGCATGCTCCAGGTCTACTCCTGGCTCTGTGCTCAGAGGTCACCTCTGGAAAGCTAGGGGATCATATGTCATATCAGGGATCAATCTCGGGTTGGCTGCTTGCAAGGCAAGTACCCTACCCATTATGTTAGATCCTCAGCCCCTATACTTTCTATTTTTATTTTTGTAGGGTCAGGTAACAAAGACATCAGTGGATTTTATCTTTGGCTGCCAATGAGCACTATACAAAGCACTTTTTTAAAAATATCAAAATATGTGAAGCTAGAGTGGTAGTATAGCAAGTAGGGCATTTGCCCTGCACACAGCCCACCTAGGTTTGATCTCCAGTACTACATATGATCCCCTAAGCCTACCAGGAGTGATCCCTGAGTGCAGAGTCAGAAGTAAGTCCTGAACCTGGGCTCCAAAACAAAAAACAAAAAACACATCAATGTACGAATTCCTAGGACTCCTTCTTTCCCCTTCTAGAGAGATTTTTCTGTTCTGTTAACCTGAGTTAGGGCCAAGGCCTTATGGGCTTTAAAAGCTCCCCAAGTGCTATGTTAACATGCAGCGAAGTATAAGTGCCATGGAAACAGAGTATTAACTTTGCCTTCCTTCCTTATTTTTAAAGATGTGGGCCACATTCCTAAGAAGTTAAACTTACGTTTTTCCCCATGACTGTTAGGGGTCTCTTTCCCTCTTGCCTTCACTTGTCCTCCCCTCTTCCCTAGCCTCATATACAATGAATCATGGCCTTAGAGTCTCTGCAGCCTTGAAGATACAAAATTCACAAACCTGCACTATAAGTCCTTCTGGTGAAGTGGTTTTGAAAGAAGGAGACACTCAGAGGCAGCAGAGGTATAGGACACACAGCTGTTTGATTTCCCAACTCTTGGGATGAGGAGGTGATGACAGCATGGACAAAACCCTTTGTCTCACTACAAACATCTCTAGGTGATCCTTCGGTCTCATAGCCCCAAATGCTTTTTCTTTAAGAAACATTTTCAAGAAATAAAAAATGTACCTTGCTGAGGATTCTAAAGCCCTAAGTCCCAGATCGGGGTCTCATTAATAAACCAGCCTAAGACCTTGAACATGCCATACAGCACATTATCGCTCCAGTTCTCAGATTCATAAGGATCTGTAGCATCCTTGGTTCTTTCCAAACTTTAGCATTGTAGATATGGAGTGTTTAAAATCCATATTGACAACTTCCAGCACTTTGTGGTCATTTTAGGTGGAAGTCATCATCCCAGAGTCATTGCACAAGGACTCAACATCATTGATCTAATCTCATGTTGCTTGATATGGCTGCATTCCGTCAGCCTCCCAGAGCTGTTAAAATGTTGATGAGGTATAAAACTTGAAATCCAAGCTCAGTGACCATACCTGATGGTGATTTAACTGTGTCTATAACCTTGCCAACGGGAAACTTTTAAAAGTTCCTTTGTGAAATTGCACTATGACATTTCCAGAGAATAGGTTTGATTTATCATCTGCTGGTGAAATCCATTTGCCGGGTTTTATTACCAGGCCATTTGGAGACATTCAAAAACAGTCTGTGGCAGAAAAAAAATAGTTTTCCCTAGTGATGAATCCACTCACCCCACCCTTATACCAGCTCACTCCTCCTGATTTCTTTCCTTTCAGCTTTACCTGCTGCATCTGTAATAAAATATAACTGTACCTTTTCCAGTTTTATTTTTTGCCCACCGTTCTTTTTTTTTCTTAATTAATGTTTTACTGCAGTAGTATTTGTTCAAGCATGTAAATGCTTCTGTGTTACAAGGGTACATTGTTTGCATTGTTTTCACCAGTATCTAAGAGCTTGTTCTCATTGGCCACTGTCTCTTCCCTTATTCATCACATACCACCTACGAGTGAGACCATGCAGTATCTGTCCTTCTCCTTCTAACTTATTTTGATTAGCCTGACACCCTGTGGTCAAGCCATCTTGTAGCAAAAGGCAAAATTTTATCTAACAGTTTATTTTTAATTGCTCAATATCTACATGTGTCTAACTGAATAGCTTAAAAATTTTTTTCATTCCACAAATATCTTTTGACTTTTTTTTAATGTGGACAGTGCTGTAAATGTGGAGATATAACCATAAACAAAATGTACTCCTTATCTTCATGGGGTTTATATTCTAGTAGTGAGAGTTAAAGAGTCATTAGGGTAATGGTGTTTATTATCTCACTGGCACTGGTCTAGGATAACTGCACCCACATATCTTAAAAAATAGAGAGGGGACCAGAGCAATAGTACAGTGGGAAGGGCACTTGCCAGCATAGAGCCAGGAGTAAGCCCTGCACACAGCCGGATGTGGAAATACACACACACACACACACACACACACACACACACACACACACACATACACACACACAGAAAGAGAGAGAGAGAGAAGGAAAGAAGATATACAGGATATTTTCATGTATTTACAATAATTTAAAACATTAGCATGGACCTTATGTTCTTATTCAACAAAGTCCAGAAGTAACAGAAATAGATTTAAGTGAGGGAATGAAGGGGAATGCAAAAAAACTAGACCAAATCTGAGGTAGAAAGAAATTTCCTGTAGATAGGACAAGCTACCGCTAGAAATAGTTGGCTATGCATCTATGGAAATGTTTAGGAGCTAGAGAAATAATACAAAGGTAGGGCATTTGCCTTGGAAGCAGCCTTTCTGGGTTCGATCCCTGGCATCCCATATGGTCCCCTGAGCTCCACCAGGAGTTATTCCTGAGTACAGAGCTAGGAGTAAGCCCTGAGAACCTCTGGGTGGGACCTCCCTCCAAAAAATAAAAATTAAAATGCTGAATAACAACCTTTTGTCATCTTGAACTCTGAATAGTTTCCTTGAAGACAAATCACAGGACTGTGTGGCCACTTAATTTGAAAAAGTCTTAATGAAACTGTCACTTTTAAACATTGGGTTAATTTCATTCCTACATGCTCATAGCAGCCTCAAGGAAAGACTAAATACACTCATTGGTGCCACTACCAAGGGTCCTGGATGCCACTGCCAGGCAATTCGATCAGCTGTCTACGGAGACAGTGAAAACCCCCAAAGTACCCCCAAAGTGACCTTCAGAGTGAGTGAGGAGGAAAAGGGCTAAATTAGAACATGGCTTCACTTCTGCCCTGTGGTCTGTGTGCTACACAGTCTGTTTAGTTTGTTTTGTTTTTTTTGTGGCAGTTCTCTCGGCTCCTCTCCTCATGACTAACAAGGAGAACGGAATGTGTTTGCAAACTGTGATTGAAACACAGGGAGAATTCATCAGCCAATATTGACCAAGGAGAGAGGTCATTAGATTTGCAATAGAAATTTTCTTCCCAATTCCTCGAGAATGAAAGAAAAAGACTTAGACCAAAAGCCGCTGGAACTCCTTAGAGATCTGAACATTTAAAGATCACTCAACACCCTGATGCATTTTACCTTCCTCTCCATTGTCTGGGTGCTTGTGTGGGATAATTAGCCCATTCTAATGGACACAGACCAGACACTAAGGGAGAAGTTAATTAAACTGCTCTAGAGGTAGAGGGATCATTTGAATCTGGAAATGAACACAGCTCCATTGCGAGCTTTATCCCAGAGATCATTTTTGGCTAGTGGCTGGAATCATGGATGAAAGGCATAATTGAAGTAAAAACCTACCAGTCAGCTGCAGCTGTAAACCCCAGTCAGGTGCTTGGCTGGCCACTTAAGTGCCATCTAATCTCCCACACAAAGACCTGCTTCTTGGTTCCCAGCTGTGAGCAGAATGGCCGCGAGGTGAACTAATGGCTTCAAGAAGGTTACAAAAGCAAGGGGGGTGAAGTGGAGGAAGAGGTCCCAGTTCCAGCTGATGCATAGCAGCCACACAGGAGAAGTGATTACAAAATCAGGTTTTGACTGTGAGTTTCCTTGGAGGTGCTCATCTTCTGGACTTATCTATTCACACCACCTTTGAACATGCAATATTATGTATGATAACAAGGGAATTGGTGCTTTTACACTGCCAGTAGATTGTGGGTTAATTAATACTCTTGTTGGTAATGAAGCAAGGTGAAATGAAGTGAGACAGCGCCGAAGCATAAGGTCATTAGCATGCGCTGATTAATAGTGAAAATGTGCAAGTCTGCGTTCCATATCACCAATAGGCAAAGGAAGACGTGTAGTGGGTAAGAATGTAAGTAGAAGGGAGGCACTTTTCAGGAAAGCATTCTTCCTTAGAAAGAAAAGAATTATTGAAAGGCATTTACAAGCTATTTTGTATCATTTTGGGGAGTATTGGGGGGCCCCCGACTTGAGATGTTCAGGTCCCAGCAGCGCTAGGAGCCCTGGGTCTCCCATACATAAAGGACACCATCCAACCCTTAGAGCCATTTCCCAGGCCTTTGTGGGGGCTGATGGGGGAGAGGGAAAAGACGCATCCTGTTGGCAGTATTCTGGGACCATATGCAGTGCTGGGGATTGAACTGGTGTCTGCTGCATGCAAGGCAGGTGTGCCACCTCACTATCCTGTATCACACTGTATCACTGTCATCCCGTTATTCGTTGATTTTCTGGAGTGGGCACCAGTTACGTCTCTGTTCCTCCCAGCCCTGAGATTTTAGCAGCCTCTCCTTACTGTCTTTCCCAATGATTGAAGGCTCTTTCAGGGTCAGGAGAATGAGACCTATCGTTACTGTTTTTGGCATATCGAATACACCACGAGTAGCTTGCCAGGCTCTGCCTGTGCAGGCGGGATACTCTCAGTAGCTTGACAGGCTATATACATATATGTACATATATATATGTATGTGTATATATATATGCATATATATATATTGCTCTCTATGATTTGTTGCCTACTGTCTGAATTCCATCACATATGGTGTGGTCGTTATGGAAAATGGACAGAAAGTGTCTTATAATGTGTCCTGTGGCCGCTTCCTGGAGTGTGGCAGCGGTTGGATAGTGGGGGTCGGCTGCAGGGGCTAGGTTCCTTGGGGCAGAAAGGGTTCTCACCCACCCCCTCTGGTGCCCTAAGGCAGTGTTTCTCAGCCTTTTTCTCACTGGCCTCCTTCCTACTCTTTCATCCTGTGATCTCCCCACCCCCATCCAACTGGTTGGCCCCTGAAATTCATGCCATGTTACCTACATTTACACAGTTTTCCCCTGGAGGGGGGGGACCTTGGATATCCAGGTGGCCTCCAGTTGAGGAATGCTTCTTAAAGCACTGACTGTACTGCTCTTCCAGGCCCTGACTTGCATTTTAAAATGTATTTTATTTATTTATTTATTTAGAGGACTGGAGTATAGCACAGTGGGTAGGGCATTTGCCTTGCACACAGCCAACCCAGGTTTGATTCCTCCTTCCCTCTCAGAGAGTCTGGCAAGCTACCGAGAGTATCCCACCCACACAGTAAAGTCTAGCAAGATACCCATGGCGTATTTGATATGCCAAAAACAGTAATGACAAGTCTCACAATGTAGACATTACTGGTGCCCGCTTGAGCAAATCAGTGAACAATAGGATGACAGTGCTACAGTGCTCTTTATTTTGACATTTTGTTTTATTTGAGCCACACCTGGCAGCACTTAGGGCTTCCTCCTAGCTCTGTGCTCAGGGATCACTGCTGGCAGGTCTGGGTAACTTTATGCGATAGCTGGAATTGAACCTGGATCAGGTTGCATGCACAGCAGACACCTTCCCCACTGTGCTCTCTCTTTCTCTTGCCTTGGATTACATCTTTAAACTGGCTCTTGTGGGGCTGGAGTGATTATACTGCAGGTAGGGGACTTGCTTGCACATGGCTGTCCCGGGTTCTATCCTCAGCATCCCATATGGTCCCTTGAGCACTACCAGGAGTAATTCCTGAGTACAGAGCCTGGAGTAACTCCTAAGCATCACTGGGTGTGACCCAAACACACTGGGTGTGTTCATATTCATTCCACCTTTTGTCTTCTTATACTTTGGGTGCCAACATAAGCCTCTAGAAAAGAAACAAATATTGTAGGGCTATGGGAGGTTCATTTTAAGAGGATCTGCAGATGGGAGATGCCTTATTGTCTCTCAGCCCTCTCTTTAATAACTTTTTTGGAGGGAGAGAGTTCACACTCAGCAGTACTCAGGATAACTCCCGGCTCTGTACTCAAGGATCACTCTTGGCAGTTCTCAGGGGACCATATGGGATGCCGGGGATCAAACTCTGGCCAGCTATATGCAAGGCAAACACCCTACTAGCTGTACTATCATTTCAGCCTCAAATACTTTTGAGGAGAGTGTGGGTGAATACCACACCCAGAGGTGCTCAGGGGTTACTCCTGGCTCTGCACTCAGGAATTACTCCTGGTGTGCTCAGGGAACCATATGGGATGCCAGGGATCGAAGCGGGGTCTGCCACATGCAAGGCACATACACTACCTACTGTGCTATCGCTCCAGCCCCTGTAAAGTTAATCTTGAGCGCCAACCTGCATGGAAGATGTAAAAACTATTATGCTTTCTCATTACTCACATTTTATTTGGTTTTTGTTTTGTTTTGGTTTGGGACCACACCTAGCAGCGCAGGGAGGATCACATTGTGCCCACTTGGCATTGAACCCCATGCTTTATTTCTCTTATTCACATTTTATTATTTTACCTTAAATGCATTCCCTACATGTCCAATGCTCAATTTGATATGCATTTCATAGATAAATGAGTGAGAAACCTTAGGTATTTCTTTCTGCCTAAGTTTCTAATTTTCTGTAATGGCTGGAGGACAAATAATAAAATATTCTGGTATATGAAGAATTGCCGTAAGTATGGCCATGAATTACCAATTTCCAAAAATTCAGAAAATATTAATTTGCCATCTATTTTAAAACAAAACATAAGGCCTAGTCATAAAAGACATGTAAGTTATAAGATCCTGTTTTATCATTTGGGTGTGGGAGGTGAGCCCACACACAGCTGTCTCAGGTATTACTGCTGGATCTGCCTTCAGGAATCACTCCTGGCAATGTTCAGGGGACCAGAGGGGATGCTGGGGATTGAACTCACATCCACTCTGCACAAGTCATATGCCCTGCCCACTGTACTATTGCTCTGGGCCCCCTGTTTTATTATTGAGTAAGATAATTGGCTTGTATATATGTTGTTTCTGATTTAAAATGAAAGTTCCTTTGAAATCTTTGCTATAATTTGTATTTTCTTTTTTTTCCTTTTTTTTGGGGGGGGGTCACACTCGGCAATGCACAGGGGTTACTCCTGGCCCTTGCGCTCAGGAATTACTCCTGGCAGTGTTTGGGGGACCATATGGGATGCTGGGAATTGAACCCGGGTCAGCCGCATGCAAGGCAAACAAACGTCCTACCCACTGTGCTATTGCTCCATCCCCTATAATATGTATTTTCCTAAAAACTACATTTGAGAAACATAGCAATATCATTTTTTTTTCTCCTTACAGTCTGTGACCCTTATAAACATTTTGTAAAAGAATGAAGACTCCCATTTTTCCCCCGGCTTTTTTTGTTTGAGGGCCACACCTGATGGTGCTGGGAGCTACTCCTTTCTCTGTGCTCAGGAGTGACGCCTGGAAGTGCTGAGGTGGTGTGCTCTCGGGGGACCATACGTGGTGCCAGCAAGTCCAACTGGCACCAAGCCACAGGCAAAGGGCCACAACTCCTTTACTGTCTCTTCTCCAATGATATAGGGAGGTTTTGTTTTTGTTTATTGGTTTGTTTATTTGGAAGAGGGCTTGGTCATACCCAGTGGTGCTCATGGCTTACTCCTGGCTCTGTGCTGAGGGGTCACTCCTGGCAGTGCTCAGGGAACCAAGTGGGGTGCCAGGGATCAAAGGAGTTTGCATATGAAGGCAAGCACTGAACCTGCTCTCCTCTCTCACCTGCCTTGCTATTTCTATTTTTTCCCTTCTGTATAGTACTCTCAGGGCTGGAGCGATAGCACAGTGGGTAGGGAGTTTGCCTTGCACATGGCCAATCCGGGATCCATTTCTCTGTCCCTGTCAGAGGGCCCGGCAAGCTACCGAGAGTATCTTTCCCACATGGCAGAGCCTGGCAAGCTCCCCATGGCATATTCGATATGCCAAAAACAGTAACAACAAGTCTCACAATGGAGATATTACTGGTGCCCGCTTGAGCAAATCATTGCGCAGTGGGATGACAGTGACAGTGATACAGTGATATTTCTATCAAAGGTTAAATAAAGTATCACTCATGTATCAAAGGAGAATTTTATTTCCCAGAGAGAGAGAGGGAGAGAGAGAGAGAGAGGGAGGGAGGGAGGGAGGGAGGGAGGGAGGGAGGGAGAGAGAGAGAGGGGGGGGACACTTTGCACTTTGCTTTGCAGTTTCCCCATGTCCCCAGTGCAGACTTCGTGTTTTTATATTGTTTTGACAGGCATCATCTTTACCAGAGAAAAAATTTTGTATTTGAGGTAATAGAAAGAGACAAAGCTCTTGGCAATTCTGTACATCTGTCTGGGGAGAAAAAAATGCATATGGACTTTGAGATCTGTTACCTGAGGCAGGAAGCATTCTAGGTGTGGGGAAATGCCAATCAGGAGACACAAGATCCTGGCTGGCTGCTGGTGAATATCCTGCCATTCTCAGCCTTGTCCTTGCAGTCAGTCTGTCAGACTGCAGTGCCCCAATAAAGGAGGCTGGACTGTAGATTTTAGCCCACAAATCTCCATAGCACAGTTTCCCTGTTTGGTGCTAGCTGATTTTGTCTTTGTAATTATATTTCTATCCTTATAAAAAGGAGAATGAATTTTGATTCTCTTATAAGGGAACTGGGCTGGAGCGATAGCATAACTGTAGGGCGTTTGCCTTGCAGGCAGCCGACCCAGGTTCGATTCTTCCACCCCTCTTGCAGAGCCCGACAAGCTACCGAGAGTATCTCACCCGCACGGCAGAGCCTGGCAGGCTACCTGTGGCAGATCTGATATGCCAAACACAGTAACAACAAATCTCACAATGGAGACGTTACTGGTGCCCGCTTGAACAAATCAATGAGCAACGGGATGACAGTGACAGTGACAGTGACAATTTAAGGGAACTGCTCCCAAACTTTAAATGTGCCTGTGTCAAGATGGTGGTGGTGGTAGGAGGTGGGGGCTGGAGCCATAGCACAGCAGGTAGGGTATTGGCCTTGCATATGGGCGACCGGGTTCAATTACCAGCATCCCATATGATCCAGCACCACCAGGAGTAATTCCTGAGTGCATAAGCCAGGAGTAACCCTCCTGTGCATTGCTGGGTGTGACCCAAAAAGCAAAAAAAAAAAAAAAAGATGGCAGGGGGCAGGCTGGGTGAGGCGGGTGGGAGGGAGCCTGGGAACATTGGTTGGCACGAGTAGTGGAGGGAAGTTGACACAGGTGGTGGAATCAGTGCCGGACACTGCAGGTCTGAAACTCAACTATGAATAACTTTGTTCAATCCCTGGCATCCCATGTGGTCTGCCAAGCACCGCCAGGAGTAGTTCCTGAGTGCAGTAACCCCTGAGCATCTCTGGGTATGACCCAAAAAGAAAAAAAAATAGTAAGTTTGAAAATCTAGAAATTGCAGCAGTGTATTAATTTTACATCAGCAACTGAAATTACTTGAAACTATTTAAGATCAAGTTAGAGAATAAAGAAGGGAAAAAAAAAAAAACACAGCGCCCCCACCCCACCACGTAGATCTCGCATTTCTTTGCTCCAGAGTTAATGGGTTTCGAGTGAGATCATCATCTGTTCTGTACTTCTAAATGATATGGCATCTTCCAGCAAAATATGGCATCCTATCAAAAGTAGGAGAGAGTGATGTTTTTCTGTGTGAGAGCATGCACTTAAGATATCTAATAAGTTGAGAAAGGAATGTTAGTAAGTGGCAATTTGTTGATTATAATCACTTCTTGTTAATCTCTCAACACATGTTTGAATCAAATTACTGCTTCATTTAAAGGGTGCAATGCTACAGAATTGCTGTAATTGACAAACGTATGTCTATAAGGGATGTTTAAGTGGGAGAAATTTTGCTTTTAACATACCAATAATTGAGCTTTTTCCTCATTTCCCCTTGCAGTCTTTCTCATTATAACAGTCCTCTCCCATTTCCCATTATCCTCATTTTCTGCCCTTGGGGCTTTCTTGCTCAACAAAAGAAACCGTTCTTCTCATTCTGATGGTCGCTTTGCCTTGCATCAGGCTGCTCCTGGGGCAGCAGTCCTCTCCCAGTCTCAGAGATAAATATGAAATTGGGCAGAATTGTTAAATATGGGTGAACAGAAAGTATAGAAGACTCAATTATCATGTTATAATCTAGAGTGTCAAGAAATTTATTTTCAGAGCAGTTAATGTACTTTTTCGCTTCTCTTGTTTATTCTCAGCATGTTGATAGACTCAGTTAATCTTCTTCCTTTTAATCTTTTAATCCTATAAATGAGCTTCACTTAGTGTGAAAATGAAAAGTGCAGGTTAAAACTACCCATTGTACACTGGCTACACATATCCACTGAAATTCTTCATTTAAAAGGAGCACAGTTTGTGCCAGAGAGTACAGGGGTTCAGGTGCTTGCTTTGCACATGCCTTATCTCGATTTGGTCCCTGCCACTCCTTAGAGTCTCGCAAACTCTGCTAGGAGTGATCCCTGTGTGCAGAACCAGGCATAAGCCTTGTGGAGCATAGCCTGATCTGTCCCCAAAACAACTAACCAAACTGTTTTAGCTGAATGGGTGTACAAGGCCCATACCAATAGTAGTTCTGTCACTGTATCACTGTCACTGTCACTGTATCACTGTCATCCCGTTGCTCATCGAGTTGCTCTAGCAGGCACTAGTAACATTTCCATTGTGTATTTCACCCGCACAGCAGAGCCTGGCAAGCTACCCTTGGCGTATTCGATATGCCGAAAACAGTAACAACAAGTCTCACAATAGTAGTTCTAATATAAAAACATCTAAAATGGTTCTTCTTCCTTCCATTCAATGTGCTGTAAAATATGGATGCTCTAGAGAGGGTTACAGTGCTCAGAGCAAGTGAGGGTTTTTTTTTTTTTCCTATCTTATTTTCTTCCTATCTTATTTAATGTCTCATATTTTGTTGTGGGGTAATAGACTTACTAATATCATAAATCTAGTATGATGTCATATGCTAACAGGCACAAAACAGCTTTTCATCCCAATTTTGCATCTGGTATAATTTCAATTGAACATAATCTGAATTTGCAGGCCTTGCAAGATATTTCATTTACTGTTGTTAACTTTTGGAGATAAACTTGAGTGAGCTTGCATTCTGTCAGTGCTGACTGAAATCACATGAGTGCCCATCTTAGAAATATCTTGACGATTCACACTCTGGCCATCTCCTGAGAGATGGTGTTTGTTCTTTCAAAAATAAATAAAACACCACACAGGGTAAATGTGTCTTCTTCAGCACATTCTAGAAACCACAGCCCTGAGATAGGGATAAACGCAAAGACCTCTGCTTAAAGGTACTTTTCCTACTTTTGATAATTGAGCAGCTTAATACTGTGTTGCTGATTCCATTCTTTGAGTGTCTGAAAAGTTTGAGTACAAGGCACTGTTTGAGATACGACTGCAGACAAAAGAAAACTTTTGTCTATCACAGGGTCAAGCTTTCTTCTCTCTCACTAGAAAACAAAGCAGAGAAATACAGGTTGGCTGGTCACAGGCAATTCTATGGGAGCTCCTGTCCAGGCCTGGGCTAGTAGCTTCAATCAGGACTCACCATCCATCACACACAGCTCGGCTTCTGCGCTCATTTCTTAAGCCAAAATCTTGGTCTCAAGGCCTTAGCCACACCTAGCAGCTAATGAAGCTGCTAACCTGGTTGCTCATTTGGGTTTTAAAACATTCTGGGAGTAATACTCCTAGGAGGCATCAAAGTGGAATTTATAAAAAAGAAAGCAAAGAAAAACAGCAGAGGTAGTCTTCTGAACAGAAGTTTATGTTATTTGCTTTGAGAATTTAAGTCCAAGAATGTTATTCTCTATTTGCTTGTTCAAAGAAATATAAACACTTTGTGATTTAAAACATTGTTTATTTTTCAAACCCATAAGGCGGTTTAGATTAGCTCACATCTTTTCAACAGGTAAATATTTAGAATAATCTCATGTATTCTTACTATGCACATTTACCTAACTGTCAGAATCTTTCTTGCATGTGATTTGAGCCCATTAAGTTCATGTTTAAGACTTTTATATCTTTTGCTCAAATTTCCCCTAGGAGTTGTTGAAATTTTTTTTTTTTTTTTGCTTTTCGGGTCACACCCGGCGATGCACAGGGGTTACTCCTGGTTCTACACTCAGGAATTACTCCTGACGGTGCTCAGGGGACCATATGGGATGCTGGGATTCAAACCCGGGTCGGCCGCGTGCAAGGCAAACGCCCTACCCGCTGTGCTATCTCTCCAGCCCCTGAAATATTTTTTATATGACAGATTACACAGTTGCTAAGACATACAAAATGACTTTTGAGTATTCATTTTCAGTAATATCCCAAATTTTATTTGTTCTTATTAACCAACTTCTATATATGACTGTATGGAATTATTAAATTACTTATTTCATAAAATTGTAGATAGGTACTTGGGAATCCTGTGTGTATCCCTCAGATGTATTCTGTGGTGTAAATCATACAAGGTCTAACAACTCAGAAGACTGATTACATTAGGCTAACTGAATCCTGAACCAGATATTAATTTTTGTTGGTCGATGCTGTCAGATTGGAATTCAAGACTTATAATAGCCATGCCCATCTCCACATTCTAATCTATACTATTAAATAAAACAATACTGAGTTGAACATGAAGGATTTTTTTCCTCCCAACTTCTGTGTGCTATGTCCAATCAATGAATCATGTATCTACAAGAGTCTTAAGGGGAAAGAATGTGCTAGATGACGATAGAGCTGATTACCAGAAAAGCCCTTATTTAGTTCCTTCACTCTGGAGTCTGTCCCTGCTTTTTGCTGAGGGCCATCTCTCTCTAAAGCCATCAGATTAGGGACCTTTCGCACACCAAACCTGAGGCCTTTAAATGTCAATTTGATGAATGTCCTTCCAGCAACTTCTGACATTTATAATCTCTTTCCAATCCTTTTTTATTCACTCCTATTACCTTGCCATTGCATTTCCCCCCAGTCTAACCGGCTTCTCCTTTGCTGTTCTATTCTTTAACTCCTCCCGTGGCTCCAGTGTGACCGTCAATCCCAATACAGGCCACAGGCCACTGCTTCTTCTTTTTTTTATAATTTTATTTTTTTTATTTTATCACCATGTGGAAGTTACAGAGTTCTCGGGTTTATGTCTCAGCCATACCGTATTCAAACACCATCCCTTTACCAGTGCCCATATTCCACCACCAAAATCCCCGGTATACCCCCCGCCCCCACCCCAACTGTATAACTGATGAATTTCACTTCATTTTCTCTTCACCTTGATTACGTTCCATATTTCAACACAAAACTCACTATTGTTGTGGGAGTTATACCCCCAAACAAGATAACCCTATTAAGGAAGCATTTGATAATTAGTTTTCCATTAAAAGATTGTATGTTTTCAGGTTTTAGAAAAGGTTGCGCGGCCACATTAGCGGCCTCGCGGCTCGGATGTGTCCCAGTCCCGAATCCCGGAGCTGTGTTAGTTGCTGCTCAGTGTCACCAGGGCTCCATCTGGAGAAGGTGTGCTGGCTGCACCTCCTCCTTCCGGCTCCCTGGTGTTGTTGGCCCCAATTCGGGTCCGGAGCATTTTCCGGGCCACGTTGATCACCAGAATGCCTGCCGCTTCTCTGTTGATTGAGGCCACTGCTTCTTTATTTCTCTGACTGTATCTAAGAATTTATGTTGTTCTCAGCCTTTGTCCTCCTATGGTTGCACCCATAATCATAACTCTGCCTTCATTTTTTGTTTGCTTTTTGGGTCACACCTGGCGATGCGCAAGAGTTATTCCTGGCTCTGCACTCAGGAATTACCCTTGGTGGTGCTCAGGGGACCATATGGGATGCTGGGAATCGAACCTGGGTCAGCCACATGCAAGGCAAATGCCCTACCCACTGTGCTATTGCTCCAGCCCCAAATCTGCCTTCATTAATGAGCTTTTTAAAGTCTTTGACACTTTGCCAAACAGCTTCACTTAATAAGGAAATTTAAGGTGTCTAGGTCTTTCACAGTGAACTCATCTTTCTTCACCTTATTTTCCCTTGTCCAGTCTGATATTCCTGGTACAGCCAAGCTTCATTTGTGGCTCTCACCACTTCTCACCTTGAAAATCTTGGATTACTCTCTTTTTGCTGTGAAATACACTTAATCTGCCATGGAATAACTCCTAAGACTAGACCTTTACTCAGAAGCACTCCAGAAATTAGCTTCCTCCTCCTCCTATTCTTCAGCTTTACATTATACCATATGACCACTTCCGTTACTGCTTTACGACTATAGCAAAGATAGGGCTTATGGATTTATGTGCCCACAGCAAATACAAATCTATGCATGAAGCCAACCCAGGCAGTACAGTAATGCTCTACACCAGGGTTCCCAGAGGAGAGGTAGGCCAGCTGCTGCCGCTTCTAACTTTCAAATTCTGCCATTCAACCACAAAAACATCTCAAAGGACTAAACAAGGCCTGAAAGCCACGGTTTTGTGGTTCAGCCACGCTGACACAGACTTCTTTGCTTCCATATACTCCTTATTCTGTTTTTGACTCCTGAAATTCCGGTTCTTGGAACTTCAGAGCCATCTCACATCCTATGTGCTTGGGGGAAACCTTCCCTGGCATTTTATTGTCTCATCTTCTCCTCTAGCCTCTGTGACATTTATATGACTACTCCCCAGCTGAAAGTTTACCTTATTTGAATATTTGTGGGAATGCATGCCTCAACTCTGGAACTCACCCTGAGGTGGAAGCCATGGGCCACTCTAGACTTTTCTGTCTCTCCAGCCCCCAACCCTTAAATAAAATACCTTCTACATCAACACATATTTGTTTTGTGGATTGGTGGCACTCGGAGAACTGGGGACATAAATTGGGATGGGACATAAATAATTTTTAGGGAACTAAAGAACAGGCCTTATATATTGCGTACCGGATGTATGGCAGATGTCTGCTAGATACTTTATTTACATTTCTCTTTTTAATCTTGATTACAACTCTGCTGGGTGTCAGTGGCAAGTTCTTTCTAGAGGTGATCTGATTAAAAGCCCAGGGTGGGTCAGAACCATGCCTAAGACTACTCAGGTTTTGACCCAACTCTGATTACCTTTCCATTCCTCGAATTGTTTGAGTTTTTGGTTTTTTGTGGTTTTTTTTTCCATTTTGTTTTGCTTTTTCATGTTTATGGTTGGTGTTTTATTTTCTTGCCACACCAGGCAGTTCTCAAGAGCTATTCCCGACTCTGTGCTCAAAATAGATCCCTAATGGTACTCGGGGCCATACTGTACCAGGGATTCAAACCAGAGTTGTGGCCATAGCAGCCACTGTAAGGCAAGTGCCTGAACTCCTATTGTATCTCTCCAGCCCCCTCTTCACACTGTTCTGAGCCCCCAGCTGGCGTGGCCAAAATACACAGGGGCCACGGAGAGGCAGTGTATATAACTATGCTTCAACTGAGAGCAGCGGTTAGGATTGCTGGAACAGTAGGAGCTCCTGGGGAACTGTCATTTCTCTAAAGTTAGAGTGAGTGACCTGCAAGCATGACCCTTTTTGTAGAAGTCAGAAATCACTGGGCTTATCGCTCCATGCACCCTCTATACATCATGCATTCAAGGACTATATAGCAAAGAATATACTATCTGTTGAATCCATCAAGAAAATACAATGGAGGGGCCAGAGCTATAGTAGAGTGTTTGCCTTGCACACAACTGACCCCTGTTTAGTCCCTGACACCCCATAGGGTCCTCTATGCCCTGCCAAGAGTGAGCCCTGAATGAAGATCCAGGTGTCAACCCTGAACACAACTGGATATGACCTAAAAACCAAATAAACGAAATGTGATAGAATTTGTAAAGCAATTTTTATAAGTCACAAAAATAAAAATGGATTTTACTATTTGAGAAGTACATCAAGTCCTGTCTATAGCAAGATCCTGTCACTAGAGGGATAAATTGGGGTGTGTGGAGGGATTCTCCCCAGCAATGCTACATGGGCCCAGGGCCATTCCTGGCCATGGCTATATGCAGTCCATAAGTAGTGCCTCCGGCTGTCTTTAGCACAAAGCACGCAGTGCTGTTCAGGCTTGGAGGCACTCACCAGGGCTCATCTGGGTTCACCCACGGAATGAGCTGAAGGAATCACGTGGTAATGGGGATCAGGCTAGCCAGGCACATGCCTTACCTTAGAGGAGTAACTTCTAAATTTTGCTGTAAAAGCAAAATAAAATAAATATTTTTTTGTGTGCAGTCAATCAATAACCCCAAAAAAAGGTAGCTCTTAAAGTTGATCATTTGAGAATGGCACAGCATTACTCTGGGGAAACGGTAAAAATATGCGGAAACTAAGTGAATTTTAAAACTCTGGTAAAAAGTTGCACTTGAGGTCATTAATAATGGTTTCAGAAATGTAACATACACTGAAAAAGAAACACCCCTTTTTAATGGAAGAGCACTTTAGCCTATGATTCATGCATGAACACTGCAATTTTTTGAAAGTTTGTACTTCATCAAGTTGCATGGTATATTTTCGCACCACTTCATATAAAAAATTAAAAAAATAAAGTGGGGGGGTGGTAAGTTGTAACATTCCAGGGCCTCAAGTGGACCTTTCAAATATAAAGCTTTTCTTGTCTCCTTGAAATAAAGGTTGAGTAGAACAGTATTTTAGAGTGCTGTAAATTCCATTCCTTCTGAAGCAGAAATACAGGAAAAATGAAACTGCTCTCAATACTTTAGGGAATATGAGTTACTACCAAAATGTTGAATATTCTCATTACCATACTTAGACTAAATGGCCACCCCAGACAGTCATCTGTTAAAACTCTCCTTTTGCTTTCTTGGCAATTCACTTTAACAGATGAGTGACTTCATTATTGCAGTGTCTTTTGCTTATCAGTGTTGAAAAATAACTGAAGTAAATTTCTATTATGGTACCTGAGTAACTCCTATGATCTCTAGGCTTCGAACACTTTTTCTTTTCTTTTATGGAAAACAAAGAAATGCTAAGTTTAGTTAGACTTTTGAAAACATTTGGATCATCAATTACTCTAGTTGGATTACATTTACATAACAGAATCTTAGAAAAAGGGTCTTTAACCAGTTACTGTAAACCTTGATACAATGCTGGGATATTCTAGAAACATTTGTTTTTTGCAGAAATAACTTGGAGATTTTTAGTGCTAGGCATTCTTAAAATGAAATTGAGAAAATGTTTTAATTAATATATTAAATAAAAATACTTTCAAATAAATTCCAGTTAAAACATCATTTTCCTATGCCTTAAAAAGTAAAATAGTAGCAGATGATAAGAGAACATCTTAATGTTATTTTGGCTATTTATAGAGATGAATTTTAGAGTTATTTCTATCAGGACTAAATTTTGGCAGCACATGGGTGTATTTTATTTCAAGTTACTTAGTACTTAAAACTGGAACAGTAGCTGCTTTTCAGTTTTGTTTTCAACATATGTTATGCTGCAAGAGTACTTTCTATATTCTGAAAGGTCACTGCAAAAATTTTCTCTTATGTTTAGGAAGGAGGCGAATATTACCAAAAGGATGAGTGAATACTTTTGTCCATGATAAGCCAAAAATTTGGGATTAGATTCCGTGATTGATGTTAAGGAGTCAAATTTCGATTAAAAGGTTTTTTGTATATTAATATCTAGGTATTTAGAAATCAAAATGAATATATCTTTTTATTCAGAATGTCAGTGCCTACACAGCTATGAATGTTTAAATAAAAGACATTTTTATTCACAAAGATGCTTTCCTGCTTAGAGTCTTAAATTACTATTAATTAAGCACTATGTAAAATAATAGATAATTATAGTGTTTTAATGTGGGTGCCAGTGGATTGCTAGTCTTTCTAAATGACTATTGTTGGCTAATAGTCTTCAGGGGATCATTTATATAGCCATTGTGGTTCTAAAAATATCTCTGAATACCAATGGGATAGCCTTTTTTTTTAAGCATAGCTATTATAAATCCACTTTTATTTCAAGTATGTTGTTTTGATTTTATCACTGAGTTACTTTCTTATGCAGCAAAAATTATACCAATGTTGAAAGTGAGAAGAAAGGAAAGTTCTTTACATATAGCAAATCTCAGGGTAGTAGTTAGAGTTAGATTTGAGACATGGCCATGAGCAACTTATTCTATTCTTTAGGATAGTTTTTAGCTCTTCTATTCATTAGAATTTTAACCAGAGATGCTTTCTGTAGTCTCATTGTTTTTATTTTAAGTAATATTTTTATGACAGAGATAATTAGGTGAATGCTATTGAATATTAAATATAATGACTTAAGGAAAAATAAGCATTCCTGGGTCAAAGCCCTTAACCAAATATTGTCATCTCCAAGCTGACAAATTCAATCGAATGCCACCATTCCGCCAGACCCTCCTAGTCACTCAGTAGTTATTCATTACCAAAGGCTGTACCAGAATGAAATGTCTGATTATGTCAAAGTTAATGGTGCACTTTTTAATCTGTTACTAATGCAATCAATCTTGATGTGAGAATAATTCCAACCTCATTAAGCTAACAGCTACCAGGAAGAAGGTTCCAAGTGTGTGAGGCTGTCACTGTAAGGGCTGATGTGTGAGGTCCTCAGTGCTGTCACCTGCAAATTGTTGTCCCTGTCCACAAGGCCCCACCAAAGGCCCCTCTGATCCCTGTTTCCTGTATGCAACACTGATGTAGAACAGACTCAATATCTAACCAAACTAGATCCCCCAAGCACCACCAGGAGTAATTTTTTTCTTTTGTTTTGTTTTTTGGGTCACACCCGGCCATGCACAGTGGTTACTTCTGGCTCATCACAGGAATTACTACTGGCGATGCTCGGAGAGCCATATGGGATGCTGGGAATAAAACCCGGGTCGGCTGTGTGCAAGGCAAACACCCTACCCTCTATGCTATCGCTCAGCCCCCAGGAGTAATTTTTGAATGCCGAGCTTGGAATAACCCCTGAGTATCAGTGGGTGTGACCCCTGCCCCCAAGAAAGAAAAAAGAACTAGTAGGTTATTCTAGTGACTGTTACCAGACGGCACCATGATACAACATTGTACATTTAGGTTACATTTAGATGTATTTTATGCTTTAGGTGCCACTTAGTACATTTATCTTTTTAATAAGGATACTTTTTTTAATATGGAATACTCTTGCTCATTATAAATATCTTTGAAAATTTGTCCTAAATATTCATTAATATGTGATTAAAATATGGCTGGTTCATTATAGCTAAAGGCACTTTACAAGTAGAAAAAAATTGTTAAAATATATATGTATATATACATATATATATGTATATACATTTCCAACTGCTTACTTTTGTGGATTAGGATTATCCTAATACTTTACAGTCAAACAATTTCTGAAATAAATTAACCCCTGCAGCTGATAAAAACTATAGAAGTTTCTCAAGAATATAGGTGTTATATATAATATAGAATAGTGATAATCTTTTTTGTGTGACAGAATAACATACTTTTACTACCACCAAAGAGCCCGAAACCATCTACCCCTGTCCGTATGTCACTTCTATTCTACCTCTTCCTTCCAACCTCTTCACCCTACACTATTTATTCATTTCATTTTTGTGCTCAAAAGCCAAAAATTTGTCATTCATTAATATCATCTGAGCTGGAGTGATAACACAGAGGGTAGGGCATTTGCCCTGCACTCGGCTGACCCAAGTTTGATTCCTCCACCCCTCTTGGAGAGCTCGGCAAGCTACTGAGGGTATCACTGCCCACACAGCAGAGCCTGGCAAGCTACCAATGGCATATTTGATATGCCAAAAATAGTAACAAGTCTCACAATGGAGACGTTACTGGTGCCTGCTCAAGCAAATAGATGAACAATGGGATGACAATGCTACAGTGCTATATTATAGAGCTTTGTGTTCATAAATATAGCCTTTTAATATTGAACAACATTTAAGGTAAAAGTTACTTTTACTGCTAAAAAATTTTAGTTCTAATCTGGACCAACTAACTTCACATTGTTTTTATTTTTGTGAGAGGTGGGTGGGTGGGTACACCAGGAGGCACCCAGGGTTTTCTCCTGCCTCTCCATTCAGGGATCACTCCTGGCCATTCTCGGGGGACCATATGGGGTGCTGGGGATTGAACCCGGGTCAGCCAAAGGAAGTGCCTTACCCACTCTACTGCTGCTCCGGCCCTAACTTCACAATGTTGGTATACATGTTCTCTGCGCTTTTAATGTAGCATAGGCTCTGGTATCAAGCAATTCTTTCTTTTTCTTTTTCTCTCTCTTTTTTTTTTTTTTTCTTTATGGGTCACAGCTGGCAATGTACAGGGGTTACTCCTGGTTCTGTACTTAGAAATCACCCCTGGCGGTGCTCAGAGGACCATATGGGATACTGGGAATCGAACCCGGGTCAGCCATGTGCAAGGCAAATGCCCTACCCATTGTGCTATTGCTCCAGCCCCTCAAGCAATTCTTTCTACCTCTACATTTATAGAGGTGGATCTTGGAGAATATAAATGCTATTGAGTATACAAACTCATTTTTTTTTGTACTTTATATCTTTCAACTGAAAAACTAAAGTCAAATTGCAAAAGATAAGTTTAAATCATATTGTGAAATAAGTGTTAAAGATTAGAGAAAGATGATTATGGCAAAATTTTGACTTTGCATTTTATGTTAGAGTTTACCTATAATCTGTGTGATCATTTTGAAATTTTATTAGAGACTAAAATTGGCATGTTGCATGCAAACCGGACTTTTGCAAGCACACTCAGGCAAGAGTCAATTAAAATTAAACCTGTATTTGTTGTTTGAAGCAGAAAAGGAGTTAGGAAACAGCATGCTGTAGAACATTATGACTACTTTTCCTTTTTAACTTCACTGCATTCATTGATTTAATTATTTTTGGTTTGGGACAACAATCGGTGATGCTGGGAGTTACTTCCAGCTCTATGTTGAGACTGCTCCAGCAAACGCATGATGCTAAGGATCAGCCTATTGAGTTCCCTTCAGCTCTTGCTTTCCCTCCCCCCAACTTTTTTTTGGGGGGTTGTTTTTGGTATTTTAGTTTTGGATCATGTTCCATGGTGCTCAGAACTTACACCTGCCTCTGCTCAGGGGTCACCTCTGGAAGTGTCTGGGGGTGCCATAGACAGTGCTGGAGATTCGAACCAGCATCTGTGGAATACAAGGCAAGCATCTTCCCACCAGGACTAACCTGCCTCAGCTCCTCTGCTCTTGCACAAAAGCGAGAAAATCACTCACCACTTACCCCACTCCTTACAGATGCATTTGAGAGATAAAAGTGAATGGCCTTGGAAGCTGACAGGTGTCCTCAGGGTTTTATTATCCCTTATGCTCGCCCTAGACTTAGGAAAAGAGCTTTAGAAAAACCTTAATTTATTAGAACCTGCAGCCTTCATTCCCCCGTAGGGCTGGATGGCAGCCGCAGACATCTTGTCCAATTTATTTTTAAGAGCACATTATTTATGCATTGGTTTTTCCATATCATCCTCACCGACAAAAATAAATGATGTTTTAGGCAAGGGGAGGGAGAGGAAGATGATAAAAGGTATTGCTTAGAGAGTCTTGCAACAACAATAACAACAAAAACACCTTATTGTTTGAGGCATTCTAAGATTTTTTTTAATCTTGAGTTTAATAAATAATACGCGTTAATTTAATGATAGTTAAAATTCTCCTATTTTCCACTCCCCCCATATCCTGCTCCCTGGCCGCTGCTTAGCTCACCTGCGTTTGTTTTGCTTTCCTTGCAGAGACCCTCCTTGATGACTTCCTGCTCACGTACACCGTCTTCATGACAACTGACGACTTGTGCCAAGCACTGCTGAGGCAATATCCTTCATTACCTTCAGGATTCGGCATCGGCCTCCCTGAGACAGATGTCTCACGTTAGGAATTAACTGCCTTTCCTAATTTACTCAACCCCGACGTAGAGCATGGATAGGTTAAATATTAATGCACTGACATCCAAGGGGGGGCTATGAAATAAGACAAAGACTAGAATGGACAGTTGAGGGGTGGGGAGTTGAGGGGGGGTTCGACACAACTGACTGGAAATGCCATGCTCTTGTTCTCACATTTTCTATTTGGGGGTGGGTGGGAGGTGAATTGTTCTGTCTGATTTCTTCAATTCTGTGTCTTCAGGGTTTTGAAATCTGTAGGTAAATTCAACCTACTGGGTAAAGCTAGGGTTGGGGGCAGAGAGATAGTAAGTACAGAGGTTAAGGTATTGTCTTGCAGGCAGTCGATCCCAGTTTGATTCCTAATTTCGATACTGCATATGCATCCTGGCACTTGTAGGATATACCTAAAGCGGTCTGACCTCTGATGACTCCTGAGCACAGAGCCAGGAATAAACCCTGATCATTGCTGGGTGTGGCCCCAAACCCAACAAAAAAGCTGGAGTCAAGAAATTGAGTATAGTGGCAAT
Source organism: Sorex araneus (assembly GCF_027595985.1). Taxonomy (NCBI): domain Eukaryota; kingdom Metazoa; phylum Chordata; class Mammalia; order Eulipotyphla; family Soricidae; genus Sorex; species Sorex araneus. The sequence continues at coordinate 369,128,584 of NC_073302.1, forward strand.
AAATGAACTTTTAAAATTGTGTTCAGGAGTGCCAGGCCATTTGTGCAGGAAATAAACACACGAGTGTGAGTCTGTGTTTCTGGGCAAGTGACCTGGTGGAGCAAGCCGTTCCCCCACAAGGGAGGTCTAGACCCCAGTTCTTCAACCTGTGGTCCAGGGACCAGTTCCGGGCTGCCAAAAAATTCCCACCAATTATATAGCAGCTAAGCAGCAACAAATGTCACACCAGCTAAACTTCATGGATTTTTAACATTGGATTTCATAACTAAAATACCACCCACCTTGATTTTTGGTTCTGACTATCCATCAGCCAGTCTGCAAAGTATTTCACCTATTTTCCCAATTCTCTGGTGTAAAATGGTCAAAGAGCATTAGTCTAAATGATCCTCTGGGATCAACTTTGCTCTTTTTAGAGCCTTGTCACAGACTCCCCTTACAAAGATAGACATGATTAGGTTAATGATCAGTTGAGCAAGCGTTTTGGTTTTATCCTCTAAGTAAAAGAGATGTGACATAGAAGCATTGAAAAACCAAAAAACTAAGTAAATTTAGATTCTTCCCTCACAGTGCCTAAGAAAACTGCTTCAATTTAAGTAGCCTGTTAACCATGATTTTATGCCATCACACTAAAGATTCCATTTTAGCACATGTGAAAACTTTTAGGAAGGTGGACTTCTATTTTATATACCTAAGTTTTATTCAGCCCTAATAATAATGACCTAGGTTATACCCTTTTCCCATTAAGTAATTATTACATTTCTCTCCCCACTTAATAGCATGTTTCCTGCTTAAATGAATACTTTAAAATTGGCATAATTAAACATAAAACAAGAAATAATGAATTACCTTTGGTACTTTACTATGCTTTATAGACAAACAAAGCTACAGAGATTTTAAAATCTTTTAGAAACACTTTGTAAACATTATTAGTTAATTTTGGCTCTGGAAAATTTCCAGAACGTTTCTTCCATGGTTTCCAAGTTGTATTGTTATGAAGAAATTTAGCAATAATTATAAAGCTTTTAGTTTCTTTTTAAAAATGTCTCTATTTTTGAGCTAATTTCCTGTACATTTTACTGCCAGCATATTTCTGAAAGGATTATCCATTTAAAAAAATGTATTTTGATAGCAAATTAGATGCCTTCACACTATTGTTTTTTAAATGATCCTAATGTTATTTGTGATTATCATTGAATAATGCTTTCTTCATAGGATTTGATTTAAAAAGTGTTTGAAACAGGGCTACTTCTGTTTTATGCGAAAGTATGACTCATGGCAGTGCTCAGGGGATCATATGTGGTTCTGGGGATTCAAGCAGAATGTGAGACAAGCGCCATCAGCCCTATACTGTCCCTGCTCCTGAGTATATTACCTTTTATGTTATTTCTGTATAATTTTAGCAGCAATTAATACTTAATCATTGTATATTAATTGGGAGATGACTTTAAGTATAATAAAAATAATTTGTGCACCCTAAATTTCATTACCTCTAGACACCATTAAGACTTAGTGTATTTCCAGATAATGAAAGCATTAGTGTAAGTAAACATTGTTGATAGAAATGGATTGTTCTAGTGTTGTTGTGTGTTTTTTTTTACTTTTCTCCTTATACTCAGTATTGTGAGTGCTCTATCAGTAACTCTACTATTGGAACCCCCATTCTTGTGGTTACCCACTAAATGTATATGTAATAATCTGGATAACCACTCTCTATGGTTAAAGCAATTTAGGTTATTCCTATTTTTTTTTTATTGCAGTGACAACGAAAATTAACTGTCTTCTGTGTCTGCACATTTTACTAATTCTCTTTTCAAGCGAATTCTTAGGACTTAGTATTGAATCACATCACAAATCATGCTCCAGAAATCCATCTGTTCTCGTTTGAGGCTACTTTTTGTTTGGTTTGGGGACCCCACCCAATGGTGCTCAGAAAAGAAAACTTCTGTTCCTAAGCTGAGGTGTCAGTGTTTGGGAGTACTTATACAGTGCTGGAGACTGAATCTGGGATCCTGGTGTGCAGAGTATATGCTCAGACCTTTGAGGTATCACTCGAACGCTATCACTTGATGAGCCACTTTAGAAGTAACTGGTTTTACACGAGTATTAAGTTCTGAGGATCGAAGAGTATCTGCCTTAGTTCTGATTTAACTTCAGTGGAAATAGTGTTCACTTATGTAATGAAGCCAATTGGAACCATCCTTGAAAATTGTGGGTCAGCTGATATTTCTCTGAGGCGCCATTAACCTGTGCTGCTCACCTATGTCCAGGGGTCTCAGTAACACTCATCTAACCCTTGTCCTCATGACTTGCAACCAATTGTGTGTAGGTTGTTATCTGGGTCTACTTCTGTTCTTTTGAGAACTGCCTTTTGGTTTCCCTACACTTATTCTTTGGGTCCTACATCCTTAGATAATTGTAAATTCTTTGGAAACTTTGCTTTGGCATGTTTTTTTTTTTTTTTGGTTTTTTTTTGGTTCACACCCAGCGATGCACAGGGGTTACTCCTGGCTCTTCACTCAGGAATTACCTCTGGCGGAGCTCAGGGGACCATATGGGATGCTGGGATTAGAACCCGGGTCAGCCGCATGCAAGGCAAACGCCCTACCCGCTGTGCTATTGCTCCAGCCCCGCTTTGGCATATTTTGTAGAAAGGAGTCAATGTATCACTTCCTATTTTTAAATTTTTAAGTAAGGTATATTTTTCTTAACTGCCCATACTTATTCTGCTAAGAAGTATCAAGGCAAAGAAGAAAACTCAGATGTCCCTTGTCGGAAACGCAAGGTCTTACATCTCGTTTCCCAGTGGATTGCTCTGTACAAGGACTGGTTACATGAAGATGAGCATTCAAAAATGTTTTTAAAGGTAATATAAAAACTTGCATTTTCAGTCCCAGTGATTTCATTTGTGGTCTGTTATGAATTTTGAAACACTTATTTGTAGTTTTCAATCATTTGGCCATTCTGTAATACTTGAGTTGTGATTCAACTGTAAATTTATTTTTATATCTGAGACCTGATTGTCCATACATAGAATTTTTTATTTTAAGTGATTTTCTATTAAAACAATCACTAATTTAAAGTCGATTTACATTTAATTGCAAATAAAATCAAGGTAAAATATATTGTGAAGCTTGCTGTTATTTAACATGTTGAGATTATATGGTTTAGCTGGTTTTATAAATGCAATTTTATAACAATTAAAAGTTACAGTGTCCATATGTACATTGTGAAACTTTTTCTTAGAGAAATTTAAAATTACTTTGAGAATTTTAATCTATAATGACTTGTAAAATAAATACTGACTAAGATTTAAATTTGAAATAGATAAACCAATGTATTCTTTCTAGTGATTGTCTTAACCCAAAAGATTCTCTGGAAATAACTTGTAGGTAGATGAATTCCTTTAGCCATCAAAGCCATTTTAGCAGTAGAGATTAACTCAGAAAAGGGATAGAATGTAATTCGAGTAAGGAAGAGCTTCTGTTTCCGAAAAGGCAATTGTCTAAACTAATTCTGCCTTTCATGAAGGAAACCACTTTGAATTCAAAATTAAGATGTCATTTAGATATCCAATTAAAAGCTGGTTTAAACAGCACTTTGGGTAAACTAATGTTATTTTTAATGCAACTGGGTAATTTAATTGATTTTTGTCCTCCCAAATGATTATATAAGTCTTATGTTTTTAAATAGAGAATCAGCTTGGATATTTCAAATAGCCAAATAGGGATCTCTTGAGTTGTCAACTATCTCTTTCTCCCCCAAATGCAGTAAGAGAGACAGTTCCTGCTTATTTGAGCCCCAAAGGGGAACCCCACTCAGGATCTCTCATTCATATCTGGATGCCTCCCAATTTCCCTGGTAGGATGACCATTGTATGTTTTATCTTTAAGAAAAAGTGGGCATTACCCCAATTCAGCTGCATTTTTCTTTTATCCCCAGACGATATACAGGAATGTACTGGATGATGTATACGAATATCCAATACTTGAAAAAGAATTAAAAGAATTTCAAAAGATACTTGGAATGCATCGTCGTCAGTAAGTGTTATATATACAACTTTTTTTTGGTATTACAGTTAATGAAAGAAAAACAAGAAAGAAGACAAAATTTGGGGTATCTTACACATAGTTTATTTTGAACATTTTGAATGCAGATATTCAAATAGGAAACTCAATGCTATTTCTGGGAAACCCATAGCAATCTCTGATGGAATAGGAAAGAAATTTTTACAAGTAAGTCCCAGTAAGTCATGGAACATTTCTAAAGCTTGGTTTTATGGATTCCCTGAGGTTTATCAACTTAAAAAGATTAAAGAAACCCATTTGCTCGATGACTTTTGGCATTTCTAAGTATCCCTTGGGCATCTATCATTCATTTTTCTAGTTGTCAATACTTGGCGACTTAGTGATTTACCACTGACTCTCCTTTGGTAAATGAAAACATCAAGCCATTACTTAGATATAACTGCAAAGTTAGTCTTAAGGGAAAAACTGTTCCTTGATTTACACTGTGGTTTCAACTTAGTAAAAATGAAATACATCTATTGTCAAGTCGTAGAAAACTTCCACTATGGTTTCAGCAGTCACCAATGCACTTGTCATAGACAGTGTTAATACGCCCTTTCAAATTAGTAAAGCAATATCTTATGACAACTTTAATGTCCCTATATATTCACTTTAGGGAGCAAACAAATCATGTATAAGCCTTAGTCCTCAGTCCTGGAAATCACACATTCAGAAATTCAGCACTTAGCGCCTTGAGAGATGGCCCAGTGACCTGAAGCTCATGCTTTGCATGTAAGTGGCCTGGGTTTGTGATCCCCAGCACTTTATGGTTCCCCTATGTACCACCAAAAGTGGCAACCCCTCCCCAGCCCCCGCCCACCAGAAGAAAGTAAGTTGCAAATAAGAAGGTAAGGTGTGTTAGACATGAGTGCTGTGGATTTGGGAGGCTTACTTTATTTAATAGAATTTGCACTATAGTAAGTTTCCATAACCTAAGATTAAAATGAAAATATGAACAAAGGAATAAAAGTAAAAAGAAAAAGGGCAACATTTTTTTGTTTTGATTATTTGTGTATCAAAATAATCCCCCACATGGAAGTAGCTGTCAGCCATAAGACAGGTCTGTTGGAGTTGATGAACATAAACTCATGGTTTAAACCATCAGTGTGCATTTGATACAGAAGCTCCCATAAAATGGAGTAATTTAATTGATTTTTAAAATAAAATATTAAATGTTAATATTAAAATATTTAATATTAAAATAAGACTGACATAGAGGTGTGATTCCTGATTCCGTCATAAAATTATGACATCTCTCTAGACATGAGCCCAGGAATTGAGTTCCATGCATTTTTCTCCAGCTGCAGTGTGCTAATGAAGGACAATGTGTGTTTTTTATCTGAGAACCAGACTGAGAACTTTGACTTCAAGTTTTGCCTAACACATGTGAAGCTGGCCACCGTGCTGGACCATGTTTCACCCAGGAGCACTTGGCAATAGGAGTCCCAGTGTCCCCATCTCCATCCCCTGTAGTAACATCCTAAAAAAGATGTCCCTGAAAAAGATGGCTGATTTTGTAGCCATCAGAATAACAGTAGCTCATCCCTAATCTCTCTCAATAGAATAAGCTTCTGTTTTGTCACTTGTGAGAAGAATAGGAGTTGTCTGCACTGAACAACTTAAGTTCTTTCCTTGCTGCTCACTTTCCTTTAAGGGAAAGGTTAAACACGCCTGTAGAATAGCAGCTGCTTTTTTGGGTCTCTTGAAACCCAGAGCCCAATGTCAAGGCTGCCATACAGAGTAAATGAATGAATACTGTGTCTTGTCTTATTGAAAAGCACAGACCTCCGCCCAGTGCCTGAAAATTAGTTTGCAGTGACAGTAACTGCATTATTCTGGGTTGGGGACAAAGACTGACTTCTTGCCCTTTTCCTTTCAGCACCGTAGATGAATATTCACCGCAGAAAAAGGTAAGGCATCACTGTTCTGTGTCTGAAATGGGCTGATCCAGTTTGGAGACCTTGCCTTGCCACATTTGGCATTACTTCAGCATTAAAATAAATACCACCTCCAGCTCCAACGGCTGGGCCAGTGTAGGATGTCTCAGGGGTGCAATAGGCCTGCCCCTGCCTGCTCACTGCAGCCTCCCTGAACTCATGCAGAACAACTCCAGGCTGTGTCCCTGACTATAACATGCTGCATGAGTTTGCAGCACATTTTGGAGTCTCGAACTTTCCTTCATCTCCTCAGAGCAATGTTAATTTGAATTTCAAAACATTGATGCAAAGAAAAGAAAAAAGAAAAGAAAAGAAAAGAAAAGAAAAGAAAAGAAAAGAAAAGAAAAGAAAAAACAGAGGACATCTAGGCAAGAAATCTTTACTGTAAGAATTAAGCAAGTCTTAATGATTTTTTTGCTCCCCGGTGGTTAGGTGAGTCTTTAAAAAAATTAGAGAATAGACATAGAAATCTCAAGTAGCCAGAGGGATCTCTTAAGTGTGCAACATGCAGAAAAGGATGATCCTGTGTGTTCAAAAGAATGAATGTGATTTTACTCAACTTGAGAGAAGAAATGCCAAATTAGATGTCAGCCACAACATCTATCTATGTTAATAGATGCTGATATAGCAGATGGGTAATCATAATGAAAAATATCCCTTTTTTCTTCTACATGCCATTCTAGAGGTACAGGGAAGAGATTGCTTGGGCAATGGAGCACATGGACAAAGCCCAGAGTTCCATCCCTTGTACTATGCACTCTCACCCCTGCACTGCTGGGAGTAGTAGCCCCTACTGAAAAAAAATTATTTTTTCCTTTAAAGAATGTAATTCAGTGGGGCTGGAGCAATAGCACAGCGGGTAGAGCATTTGCCTTGCATACAGCTGACCCAGGTTTGATTCCCAACATCCCATATGGTCCCCTGAGCACCGCTGGGAGTAATTCCTGAGTGCAGAGCCAGGAGTAACCCTGGAGCATCGCCGGGTGTGACCCAAAAAGGAAAAAAAAATAAAAGAATATAATTCTGGCTGGAGTGATAGTACAGTGGGTAGGGCGTTTGTTTTGCATGTGGCTAACCCGAGTTTGATCTGCCATATGGTCCCCGAGCCACCACCAGGAATAATTTCTGAATATAGAGCCAGGAGTAAGCCCTGAATATCACTGGGTATGGCTCCTAAACAGAAACAAACAAGAATATCATTCAACTACAGCAGAAGCATGACTATCTCAAGGTTACTTTCTCCCAAAGCAAGCTTGAAGTTAAGCTGGGGAAATGATGTCTTTCTCAGAAGAGTCTATGGAGGCATGGCACAGCCAGAGATTAAAACTCATGCAATATTCTCCAGTGTATTTGGGAAACACTATGTAGGAGCTTTTTTGCTTACTACTGGCCTTGGCACAAATATGTCCTATTGTTCAGACTCCCTCCCCCACCGTCACATGCGCTAACTGAGGCAACTCCCAGTTTATTCCTTTCAGATTAGATGGGTGGGTTTCAAATGAAAAGTTGGCTCGCTCCTTTGGAACATGTTGTAAACAGCGGCAGCATTTCCAAAGGGCAGAAGTACATTCATTCATTGTTCTCCCTCTCCCTTCTCACAGAATAAAGCCCTCTTCCACCAATTCAGTCTTAAGGAGAACTGGCTCCAGCTTCGCGGAACCGTGACTGAGACGGAGGAAAGTGAGTATGCAGGAGATTGGGGGGGGGGCGGTGGAGAAGCAGTTAATGCCCCCATCCTCCCTGTAACACATCACCCCACCTTTAACCAGTGCCAGCTGTCGCCCCCCCTCTCCTGGTCAGCTTCTCATCATATAGGATGGTTTTCCTTTTGCTGCTTTCAACTTGGTAGGTTCCCTGCTGACGTCATGGTATCCAGGGACCAAGGACATTTTTACTTTGGGGAAAAAAAGGGAAAGCAAAGACACCTGAACCTTCCCTTTTACCTCGTCTAGTCCTTTTCCTCCCTTCTCGGTCTGTAGCTGTTGACAGTCTAGAAGGGGCTGTTTCTAAAAGAGGCCAGAGAGAAAGCTCAATACATTGGTGCATGCTGGAGGTCTGGCTTCAATCCCGGTACTGCATGGTCCCCGAACACTGCCAAGTGTGACCCCCAAAACCAAAAATAAATAAAGCAAAAAGAGAGAAAAAGAAAGAAAGAGAAAGAAGGGAAGGAAGGAAGAAAGGCCACTGAAGCCAACATACAGGCCTGCAGAGATTTGGATGAGTCTCCCTGAGATACAGAACAGGAAATCTTGTGAAGAATTAACAACAGGAAGGACATGCAGTTAGTTTCTCCCAGACAAGGCTGTTCTGGGCAGAAGCACATAGCTCCTTGTCCTCAGGCCATGCTCCAGGGAGAAAGAGGCCAAGTCCCACCCTGAAGATGACTGCCCAGTCTGTACAAGGGGAAACACCTTTCTAGCATCCAGAAGGTGGTGACGTCCTATTGCACGTCAATACTTTATAACGGGACAAAGTAGTTTCCTCCTGTTGGCAGGAAGGTTGAGTCAGATGCAGTGGCAGGAAGTAGGGGGTGGGCATTAAAAGGAGCCTGCTGCTGGGACTGGAGAGATAGCACAATGGATAGGGGGTTTGCCTTGCACAAGGCCGACCCGGTTTCGGTTCCCAGCATCCCATATGGTCCCCAGAGCACCACTAGGGGTAATTCCTGAGTGCAGAGCCAGGAGTAATCCCTGTGCATTACTGGGTGTGACCCAAAAAGAAAAAAAAAAAGAAGAAGCCTGCTGCTGAGACTTGTGCCTCTCACTGGCTTTACTCTAGGTTCTGAAATTCTAAGTGTGAGCCTTCACTGTTTGCTCAACTTCTTGGACACTTAAACAGCATGTCACTGGCTGCTGCTTCTACATCATATTTGTATATAATACGGCTTTTCAGTGGCTCTCCGTGGAATATGTGTAGTTGTACCAAATGAAAAGGCAAATAAATTTCTGTTACCTCCTAATTCCTCAGTTGCTGACCTTCCTTGTCCATTTGTCTTAGAATTTAATTATATTCTTTTCCAGGCTGAGTTTCAACGAGTCTATTTCAGGACCTCTGCCCTCTTTTTTGTTTGTGAGTTGTGTGTGTGTGTGTGTGTGTGTGTGTGTGTGTGTGTGCATGTGTGTGTTTGCTTTTTGGGTCACACCCAGCGATGCACAGGGGTTACTCCTGGCTTATACACCCAGGAATTACTCCTGGCAGTGCTCGGGGGACCATATGGGATGCTGGGAATTGAACCTGGGTCGGCTGCGTGCAAGGCAAACACCCTGCCCTCTGTGCTATCGCTCCAGCCCCTGTTTGTGAATTTTTTAATCTGTAAACTTTCCTCACATTTATTTGCTTGTAGAACAGATCTTTGCTTCTCTTTTAAAAGCACATATTTTCTGGAGCTGGAGACATAATACAGAGGGTAAGGCACTTACCCACCTGCACAAAGCAAAACCAGATTCCCGGAACTACATATGGTACCCAGATCCCAGACAGGAGTGATCCTTGAGCTCAGAGCCTTGAGCACCATCCCATGTGGCTGAAAAAGAAAAAAAAAAAATTTTATGGCAGTGGGGAAAAAGTTTTTTTTTTCTCTTTTAAATCTGTTACTAACATATAAAACAGCTATTTTTTAAATGCTATGGCTTTTGTGACACCCAAAACAACATTTGCTTTGAAATTTTTACATGTGTACTCATAGTTTGTCTTTTGCCTCATTTATATATCTATGAAAAAATTCTTGGCTTTGCTTTTGTGGTGTCTTCAAATATATAAAATTTCTCTAATTGCTCCATTCCCTCCTTTTTCTGCAACACAGAAAAATATCTATATACATTACTGTCCTTCTGCCTTTCCTAAAGAAGCTAACCTTACATATCTCCTTAATAGTTGATAAAAGAAGCAACTTATATGCCCATTATCTCCATTGCTATAAAACCACTCTGCTATTAAACAAGGGAAAATTTTCTCCTGGCTCAATTCATGCTGATAGTGATAATGCCACAGTTATAATTATTAGTTCCTCCCACAATAGAAGTGAAATTTAAAAAGCATAGAAATGTGAAACTTAATATGACTTTGACCAGGGAATCATTCTTAAGTGAGCAAGAAGATTGAGCACAAAAAATCAGAGCAAATGGCAGCTATTTTGACGAGCTTACTAGAAAATTCTCACCACAAAATACAGAATTCTTGACTGGATCACAGTGATGGTCCAGAAGTGGAGTATAAAATAAACATTTATGATTGATGTTTTAATATAGTATTTTGGAAGATGATGGTGAGCCTTTAAGAAGAGAATCAAAATTGCAGTTCTGACCACAGATCCATGGTCTTCTGTTCTGGCCATCAGAACCTGGGCCAATGGGGCCTGAGTGATAATACAGCAGATAGGGCACTTGCCTTGCATGGAACTGACCTGAATTTGATCCTTGGCATCCTGTATGCTCCTTTGAGCACCACCAGGAGTGATCCCTGAGTGCAGAGCCAGGAGAAACCGCTGAGCACTGCCAGGTGTGGCCTCCCTCCCATAAGCCTTCTCCTCGACCCCCCCCCCCCGCCCCCACCAAAATAATTGAACCATTAACCAGAGACCCAAGTGCTTTTATTTTTTTCTTTTAAAAAAATTTTAATAAAACACTGTGAGATAGAATTATAGACTTACACATTTTTGTGATTACATTTCAGTCATACAATCATCGAGTACCCATCCCTCCACCAGTGCCTATTCATTACCACCATGTCCCTAGTATCTCTCCCACCATCCCCACCCCACCCCACCCTGCCTCTGTGGCAGGCAGGCACATTCCCTTTTACTCGCGCGCGCGCGAGGTAATACATGGCCATCATGAGGAGACCCAAGTACTTTTAATGTTCATTTACCAGCTTTACGATGTCTGTCTCATGTGTGTACAAGCACACAGAGATATGCCTCATCCTTAGGTGCCATGCACATGTAAACCTGGCTGTGTTTTATACAATGATGATCTCATTGATCTCAACATGCCTTAGCCTCATGCCTGCAGCTCCACTGACTAGCCGTCATTTTTGCCTTGTACAGTTTTTTGCCACGTGTATGTAACGGAGCACTCCTATGTCAGTGTGAAGGCAAAAGTTTCCAGCACAGCCCAAGAGATCCTGAAAATTGTAGCAGAAAAGATTCAGCATGTGGAAGAAGATGTGGCGCTGGTGGCCGTTACTTTCTCCGGGGGTAAGTTCTTGTCCGTCCTTGACTGTAACCTCACTGGAACTTCTCTAAAGGAAGAGTTTGTGTTATCACTGCTCACCCCTCCAGGCCCAAAGCTGGGTGACCAGAGGCACAATAAGATGTTGCCTACCAGAGGTGTTTCCATGGCAACTCTTGGGTACTGCTGGGTTACTGAATTTTCTCCCCAAGAACTGAATTGAGGGGCACGCCAGTGTTTTGAAATAAAGTGCTCAGAGCTTCATATTTTGTACTCTAGATAAGCCGTCTATTTTCATATTGAAATTAACTTGGGAAATTGCTAAAGGATGAAATTACTTTGAGGAATGGAAAAAGAAAGAGAGCCTCAAACTAGTCACCACACTCGCTCGGATTTAACACTGGGCGCCTGCCTGTCGCTAGAAAATGCAAACTGCAGAGAAAGCCAAGAGCTTGTGGGCGGTTGCTTCTTCAGGTGGACAGGGAAGCTGGGAAGGGAGCCCTCCCTGATTAGCACTTCTCCTTTTGTGGGTCTTCCTTATCCTCCCAGAGGGTTTATTGTCTGTGCTGAATCAGATCACGGAGATTACACGCTGACACTATTGATCCCCGCGACCTAAGCCGACCCCTTCCTCATCACTGGAGCCTACGGGAACTCAGTGTCGCTGGCCTCCTTTTTTGGCTTACAGTCTTTATTTAATATCTCATTAACCCTGGGGAAGAAAAAAAATACAAAGAAGGCAACTTAGCGTCTGAGGTTGAAAAACAAGAAGAGTGTGTGAGCTAATGGGGCAGAGAGGGGGAGGGGCGCAGAGGAGAGCACTCCCTTACCCTTTGTTGTCAGGCTGGAGAATGTCAGTGTGTGGTGAAGGGTTAGTAACCTGGGGTAGGATATGGCTTCTGTCGCTTTGTTACACAAGCAGGCAGCTTGGCCCTCCAGCAAGCTGATCACCTCTGCCTTTGAGCTGCTCAATAAACAAAGGGCAAAAACTTGAGCAACCTGTAGACTGTGCCCATTTAAATCAAGGAGTAGTGGAATGTGGCATGGTGCAGGGAATCCAGAGGGATGGCTTGAGTCACAGTTAGTAGTGAGCAACAGCCTTATGTGACTTGCAACAAGGTTAAGCTTTATTTAGTTTTTGTTTGGGGGCCACCCCCAGCAGCTTTCAGGGTTTCCTCCTGGCTTTGGGCTCAGGGATCACTCCTGAAGGGCTCAGGGATCACTCCTGGAGATGCTTAGGGGACTGAACGGGGTGCCAGGGATTGAACCCAGATCAGCCCTACCCACTGTTTAGGATCAAAGACAGTTGCCATGGTAGCAGGGAGCCTCTGAGTTCCCAGGGAAGGCTCTGGAGAAGAGGCTTTCCACTGACCTGGGCTGCGCGGTGAAACTCGCTCCCCTGGGTATTCAGCCCAGGGCCACATGTACCCCTTCAAATGAACACGGACCTCTTCAAACTAACACGGAACTCTTTCACTGTGCTGACTGGGATGTCTCTGTGAGGGCTGGGAAATACCATTTCTGCACTCTATGAAATGACATTCACTAGGTCAGCAATGGTATTTCATGCGTACAGACTTGTTGCTGATTGTCAGCGGGAATATCAGCTTATCTCTTCAGTCATCCCACTGTCACTGTCACTGTCATCCCCTTGCTCATCAATTTGCTCGAGCGGGCACCAGTAACGTCTCCATTTTGAGACTTGTTACTGTTTTGGGCGTATCAAATACACCACAGGGAGTTTGCCAGGCTCTGCCGTGCAGGCGGGATACTCTGGGTAGCTTGCCAGGCTTTCCAGAGAGGGGCAGAGGAATCGAACCCGGGTCAACCACGTACAAGGCAAACGCCCTACCCGCTGTGCTATCGCTCTAGCCCTCAGTCATCCCAAAGATTCAAAAATGATACTACATCTTCCATCAAGTAGTGGTTTTGCTAGAACCTTTCTGGGGTCAAAGAGATAGTAGATAGTACAGGGGTTAAGATACATGTCTTGTGTACAGCCAACCCCAGCTTTTTTTTTTTTTTTTCGTTTTGGGTCACACCCAGCGATGCACAGGGGTTACTCCTGGCTTTGCACTCAGGAATTACTCCTGGCGGTGCTCAGGGGACCATATGGGATGCTGGGAATCGAACCCGGATCCGCTGCGTGCAAGGCAAACGCCCTACCCGCTGTGCTATTGCTCTAGCCCCCCCAACCCCAGCTTTTATCCTTGGCACCACACGGTCCACTGAGCACCAGAGAGAGCCACCCTGGAGTACAGGGCTGGGAGTGGCCCTGAACCCTGCCAAGTGTAGCAAGTGTAGCCCAAACCACACCCACCAACCACTTCCTGCCTATAATCTAATACCCCCTCCCAACAAATGTGACTTTATGAAGAAAAGAACTAGAGCCTAATGGATTCTTGTTCTAGTTACGGTGTTCAATCACTAATGTTTTAAATACTGCCTCTGCAGGAAAAGGCCATGAGTCTACTCTTCTTTTTTTTCTCAGGAAAAGTTTCAAAGATGTTAGTGTAGATTTTCTGGATTTGTTTCTAATGGAATGGTACTGACATTCTTTTACCTTTCAGTAGATATCTAAGTGTTTTTGATTCCAGGTGGCTGGTGTATGTGGCAATAGCAACTCACCCAGTTATTCGAGCTTAAAATTCTGTCAGCTCTGATCTTTTGCAGAATAGTGACACGTGAAAAGAAAAATGTTTCTTAGCAAATGAAAAAATAAATGAATGTCATGACATTTTGCTCTGTATTAGAGTGTGGAATGGCTGGCATAAATTTGGGTCTAAGGCATCTACAGGCACAGGGTGAGTTGCCAGAAATCATAGCTAGACAAAGAGGAAAAAGCAGAACATTTCAGCCTGGTGTGGGGGACCATTTAGTATGAGCCTGACATGACAGAACTATTGATCTTTTTCTAATGCTGGGCTGTAAGGAATATATTAGATTATCATTTGTGTTTTCTGTATTGAGTAGAAATGTTCAAAACAAAATTTAGCGTTTGAATTGATTAAGTTATCTAGGAAAGGCTATATGGGATATTGCATTTCCCAGTAATGCAGGATTAGGAAGGGCTGCCCTAGGAGAAGCTGATTATGTTGCAATGTAATAAACCTGAGTGTTGCTTTACTTGATTCCCCTATGATTCTGAGGTTAGCAAGAGGACATCTTTCTGTGAAGAAAGCAGTTGTACCAAAGTGCCCCATCTCTGTAGGGAAGTGGTTGAATGGTGAGGATAGTATGCAGTGAAGGAAATAGAAGAATACTTGGAAAAACATAATGCTTCACCAGCAATCAATAAATATAAAATAAACAGAATCTATTTTTTGTTTGAGTAGAATAGCACAGTTACCAAAGTAATGATCAATGTGTACATTTTATTCTGTTTTTTCAGGAATTTATAAATTCATTTTCTAATGAAAAAATACACCAAATTGGGAACAATTTAGCATTTTGTATAAAAAAAACTTTTAAGATATACCCTTTGACCTGTTAATTCCACTACTGGAAATCTGTGTTAGAAAAGTCATCTAAAAGCAGAGGAAGATTAATGCACAAGGATGCTGACTTCAACAATAGATAGTCTAGCTGCTGTAATAATAGACCCCATTTATCAAGCCCCTATTACGTGCCAGGCCCCGTGCTAGTGCTTAGTATACATCTTGCCATCTAATTGATATGACAAAAAAAATTGGAAAGCATTAAATGTAAAATAGAGGAAAGAGTAAATGATGGCGTAATGGACTGTTATATAACCAAGTAAATGACACATATAAATAATTTTGACAAGTGGGTCAGTGTTTATACTAATAAACCCAGTATGAAACTACATAGAATAATTGCAAGTATATGTAGGCATAATACTTATAAATGTATATGTATAAGTGATGATTGCAATGATAAGTATTTGTGTGTGCATACACAGATTTACATCAAGATCAGGATAAAAATATGTATACCCAAATATTGCAAATCCTACTCTTGCTGATGGAAAACATGGCTTTTATGAAGTGGGCAGGAGAGAGGTGGCAGCTGTGAGAAGGGCATCGACTGCTTCCCTCCCTATGCACCCATCACTCAGGGAAGGGCCTTGGGAAATCCAGGACTGATGAGTGTCTTCTCTGAGCACCTGCACGCTACAGACCTTAGGTCTGATGAGCCCCATGAAGCAGATGTCAAACCTCACTTGGGTTCCATTTGTTCTGCCTGTTGTGGGAAATGCTTTCTCAGGGACCCGAGGAACCCAGGCTGGAGCAAGGAATTGCTCTTTGCAGGAAAAGAAAGTCAGTCTTAAATCTGACCTATGTTTTCCAGATCTGTTGCCTTCACTCAAAGACAGGCATTTCAGGAGGAGATGAATAGTGAAGCACAAGAAGTTTATAAGTTTATTTTGGGAAATAAAGAGAGAGAGAGAGAAAGGGAGAGAGAGAAGAGAGAGGATGAATGAGGGCTTCTCCAAAGAGAGAGAGAAAGAGAGAGAGAGAGAGAGAGAGGAGAAAAGAGAGGATGAATGAGGGCTTCTCCAGAGAGAGAGAGAGGAGAAAAGAGAGGATGAATGAGGGCCTCTCCAGAGAGAGTGAGAGAGAGAGAGAAAGAGAGAAGATGAATGAGTGCTTCTCCAAAGTGGAAAGAGCAAAGGACACATCTCAAGCAGGAATGTGCAGGCCATTTCCCCAGAATGGAGAAAAGTAAGCGAGTCTTCATCTCAGACAGATTCAGGCCAAAGAAACCAGAAGGTAAAATAAGGAAATACACTTCTCAGTCAGAGATATATACGCAAATGCGCACCTTTCTCTCTGCTAAGTTAGTTCATGTACAGTTTTCCCAACCTGCCCCCACAAGTCCTTTGCTGGGATGATTGCCACGGGGAGATAGAGCATGGTGCTGCTGACAGCCTCTGGGGTTTTCTCAGGGTGACCTTTGTTCCAGTGATGAGGCCTCTCCTCCCAGAACATGAAACCTTTAGGTTTCCTGGTCTCAGGTGGATCCTGTGTCTCAAAGGCCTTCACGCCTTTGGGCTGGTTTAGGTTCCAGATAGTGCTTTTCCCCATACTATTTACCAGGGCCCCCTGTCTCTACCTACAACTATGATCAATTGTGGTTCTTGGTCAAAGTGAAATTCATACACTTCTTTCTGAGTTCAGAAAGAAAATTAAATGGTATATGTAATTAAATGACATTTATAAATAATTTTGGAAGAAACTGAACACTTCAGTTTTCTCTAAACTTTGTTCGGTTTCTTCCAAACCATCCTGTGTTCTAAGGGTGAGTTAATATTATTAAAAAAAAAAATTCCCAGGGGCTGGAGCAGTAGTACAGCGAGTAGGGCATTTGCCTTGCATGAGGCCGACCCAGGTTCGATTCCCAGCATCCCATATGGTCCCCTGAGCACCGCCAGAGGTAATTCCCGAGTGCAGAGCCAGGAGTAACCCCTGTGCATCACTGGTTGTGACCCAAAAAACAAAGAAACAAACAAAAACAAAAATGAAAGAAAAAACAGTCCCAATAGAACCCTAGTTTGTGGGAAATGAGTGATACTTGGCGTCATTATATGCTGTCACATAGAGCAGAGCTGAATTAAATCTTGTCTATGTTCAATTTATTTTTAAACATTTTTCTTTGGTAAGTTTCACTCTTAACAGTGAATATCTTCTGCTATGCTTGTTTTTGTAATTGCTTTTGTTGTTGTTGTTGTTAAATACAGAAAAGCATGAGCTTCAGCCCAATGACTTGGCCATCTCCAAATCTCTTGAAGGATCTGCTCGGATATATCTCTATCGGAAAGACTTGGCCGACACTTTGGTAAGGACCACTAACCTTGGACTGAAACACACACACACACACACACACACACACACACACAAATACATGCATAAAGGGCAAAGCATATATTTGAATGTCTATAATGCAAGTTAGAAAAAATATATTGAACTCTGCCGTCCTCTAGCAACAGCACACACTTGTCAGACAACACTGCTTTTGCAACTCAACTAAGAGAGGCCCCACTTGAGGAAGAATAAACCTTCCAAAGTCAAATTCTCCTTTCTGAGCCCCTGAAATAAGGGTTTTGAATGAAGTGACCCCTCTTCATGCAGCCTTCTGTGTTTTTTTCTTTCATGTGTGAGTCTGTGGAGATCAGGCTGCGAATGCCCCAGCTGGAGTGAGAGGAAGCTTTGTGTCAGGCCAGTGGGCCCACTTGGAGTGCACCTCCAAACGCCCCTTCCCCATGCTGCACCCTCCCCCTGCTCATGCACTCTCCCGTGTCCGCCCAGCAGCTGAGGGAAGGCAGACCCACAGCAGTGTCCTGGCTGGACCCATAGATTCTATGAATCTTGTTTCCAGTGCCAGTGTCCTGTGAAGTTTCCTCCCCCGTTTGACATACCACCTAAAATGTCCCCGCTGGGGGCTACTAAGATAGTGCAGTGAGTACTTGCCTGGCATGTGGCTGACCCCAGTGTGATCCCTGGCACCACTTCTAGTTCCCTGAGCACCTCCAGGAGTGATCTCTGAGCACAGTGCCAGAAACAAGCCTAGAGCACAGCTTGGTGTAGACCCAGAACAATAAAACTGCCCTCCTTGGAATCGTACCTTTAGATGTTTCCCCTCTAAAAGATTCCAGCAGAGTAGAGCATCTGCCCTGCGTGAAAGCCGAGGGTCCATCCCAGCACTGTGATGAGAGGCGAGAGGGAGAGGACGCTTATCTCAGCTGGAATGGGACATCGTAGGGGAAGGCTGGCACGTGAAGCTGCTCGTGCCACTCTCTGTGCACGAGATTAGTCTGTCTTCTTGAACAGGAATTGTGGGGACAGAGAAGTCTGTAGTACTCGTTGGAGGTGAAAGAGTGCAAGCTAAATAACCCGAGGCCCATGTCAAGGGGACCCATTCTGTTTAAGAAAAAAATAAAAAGGATAAAGAACCAAGTGAAAAAGAAACTTTATGCTTCTGTTGTGTACAGAGATAGTATAGTGTGGAGGATGCTAATCTTGTTTGAGACTGACCCAGGGTCTATCTATGATGCTCCCTGTGGTCCCCTGAGCACCACTGATAGTGATCCCTGAGCACTGCCAGATGTGCTCCCCCCAAAATAATTTATCTTCAATTGAAAGGCTTTAATCATCCATAATCACCATAATGCAATATGTATACATCTGTACATAAGGAAAAAATACCTATTGAACATGCTTTAAGAAGTGTAATTGGGTTTTTAATTTATCAAGGATATGTAACTTTATATTTTAAAAAACGAATAAGGGGTCAAGGAGATGGCTCAAATAGTAAAGTGATACCTAGCAAGGTGCTGCATTTAGTGCCCCCAGCCCTCAGAGCACCCCCATCTTACAGCAGAACCGTGTGGCCCCAAAACCCCTGTGCTTCCGGTGTCAAGCAAGGACCTGACCATCAGGACTGGACTGAGGGCTGCTTGTTGGTTTTGGTTTGGGGCCACAGCCAGTGTTGCTAAGGGGATACCCCAGCTTGGTGCTAGGGGTAGGGGGTGGCTTCTGGAAGTTCCAGAGGTCTAAGGGAACATCTGAGGCTTGAATCCAGGCCTCCAGTGGCAAGCCAGCACTCAGCCTGTTGAGTTATGTCCTCCAACCCCTGCCAGGATAATTATTGCAGGCTGCCCCATCCCCACCCCAGTACTGCCAGAGGTGGTCCCAGTTAAAGAACAACTAATCAGAAGGATGGAAAAGCATCCGTTTTGATAGAACCCTCTTGCGGACTCTGGAATCACTGCTGAACACATCTCAAAATACCTCGGGTTTCTCAGACCCTTTGGACAGAAACAGCATCCTGCTCTGAGCCCCATTTGAGCCGGGCCACGCAGCGCCTTCACTAAACTCTATTAACCTTCAGAGAAAGAATCTCATCAGTCATACTGCAGCCTTTTCCTTCCAGGCTTTCTGTACTGGTTTTGTTTTTACTAGAAAGCCCATTAGTAAGTGTAAATAAAACTTCCGGAATGCAAGTAACTTGCTTCATAATTTAAAAACTGAGCATAATATTTGGAATCTAAACCATTCCCTTCATCCTTCCATGATATTTATTTTCTCAAAGTCTCATTCTCGCCTCCACCCCCAGCCCCAAGCCATTCACTATCTTAAAACATCAAAAACTATTCAAGTCCAACTGCTCAACTGGAGGGTTTACATTTATTTTCATTAGAAAATATCAGCTCTTTTGGAAAGATGCCAAGTGCTTATTTGCTTTCTGTGTTCAGGGAGCTACTCCCAGCCTGGTTCTTGGAGGACATTTCCCACAGTATTCTGGGGCCCACGGGGTGTGGGGAGATTGAACCTGGGCCCACTCATGAGAAGCTTGTACTCTAGCCCTTTGAACTAACTTCTTGGCCATGATGACGATTTTTTTGTGATTTTCATTGCGACAATTGATTTTAAAGTCATGGTGGCATTGAATAATTTCATGCTAGATTTTTTCAGGCAGTATTATTACCAAATTCATATTTACTTCTGCAGGAGAAATAATTGATATATAAAATAGCCTTTGAAGTGATATCAATGGAGTGATTTTCTGAAAATTTATTTCCTTTTTTTTTTTTTGCTTTCATGGCATTTTAATAAAAGTTGTAAATGTGTGTGTGGGATGAGACTGGTTAAGCATATTCCCTGTAAAAGCCATGTCTGTCTTTATTGAAGCACACCATGACATTTCTTTTGTTTGTTTTTACACTAACCCCGCTGGCACATTAATTCTTACCAGAAGCCAAAGTGATTTCAGGGCTTTTGCTTTCATTATGCTGTCTGTTGGGGCAGTATTTTATAATTAGATTTGAGTGTGTGTGTGTGTGTGTGTGTGTGTGTGTGTGTGTGTGTGTGTGTGTGTGTAGGGGAAGGCAGGCTAACTCAGTGAAGTGTCATTGATCACAGTCTACTGTTTCCAAGACTGTTTCCTAAATTGGCTGCAACTCACTGAAGGTGAACAGACCAGGGGAAATATTAAGTGCACTCAGACAAGATTACTTGTCTGATCTGAGCTTTCGGTGCCTTCCTCTGCCAGCCAGAAATTGGGGAAATTTCTGAAAATCCTTTTACTCTGTCGCTTTAGAACCCGTTTGCAGAAAATGAGGAATCACAGCAAAGGTCAATGAGGATTTTGGGGATGAACACTTGGGATCTTGCTCTAGAATTAATGAATTTTGATTGGAGTCTTTTCAATTCAATTCACGAGGTAAGTACAGAGTGAAAAGATAAATGCTACCATTGTTTAGCTGTGGATTCTTGTTTGATAATATTTATGTGTATGGCTGGGTTTTTCAAAGACCTATCATCTGGTAATATATGTATCTCTAAAACCAAATGTTTATTTTATGTGCATATATATGATATATATGCACATATTTAGGATACCATGTTTCAGTATATTAAAAGGTTGACCCAAACCTAGAAAAATCAGACTCTTTGTACTCTGCCTACAACCATATACTGTGTAATTCAGCATAAATATGCTATGTTTTTGTCTGTGTAAATACCTGTGAATATGAAGATATATTGATGACTATCATGAAGCTTTGATGAGTCATTTCATATATGAAACCTTTAATAATATTGCCATTCTTTCTATAAAGTTTATATTAATTACCCAAGAAACATTTATGTTTGTATATACACATGCATATTATTTCTCTAAAGGATATTCCCTAATTTTATGCTGCAAAACTTGAAGCAGCTTCTGGAAATGTTTAAGATCTATTTCAAAATGTCTGCATCCATCATCTTCTTCCCGAAGAATAATTCAGAGCATTCATAAAACAATAAATTGGGGGGGGAGTGCTACCAACAATTTATAAATTTAGCTATTGGGAAGGCTTCCAGGAATCAGGAGGTGAAAAATGTGACAGTTCTCTGCGACCATATGTCACGCTTGCTTTGCCATGCAGTGACACTTTTCATTATGGAACTGCCTTTCCTTCTGAAGATGAAACTCATGCCCATTTAGGTGCTTTGCTTTCACCTGGGATTATCTTTTAAATGTGTTCAGATTTTCTTGTAAAAAAAAAGTCCCAACATTATGATCTAAATTTGAGCACATAGTGAACTCATTCAAACTAAATGACTTGTGACTTAGGATATGTGACAGAGTGATGAGTTTCCATGCCTCTGTGGTTGGGGAATGTGGACTACGTCTGTAATGCACATGCATGCACACATGCAAGCCCTCCTTCCCTTTAAAACCCTGCTCTTCCTTGCATCACTTGGCCCAGATTGGCACTAACTGGTCTTACTTGCACAAGTAAATTGTGACCTTTCTCTTTCTCTTTCTCTTTCTTTTTCTCTTTCTCTTTCTCTTTCTCTATGATTTGTCAATCCCTTATCAGTTCTTAAAGAATTCCCAAGATCCACAGCAGCAGCAACATCTGAGGGTTTAAAGAAATTATGTTTTTCCCCTCCTCACCACAGACCCCACTACGTCAGAAACTCTAGAACCAGGTCCCAGAAAAATGGTCCTCTGGAAGTTCTTGGAACCCTTGTCTAGGGTCTAGCTCCTCAGACTGTGGGTCACAATCCTATATGGGGTCAGATAACTTTTTAAAAAATGTATTTTAAAGCACAGTTCTTCATGATTTGTCAGTAAATGATTGTTAGTCCTATTTTATATGTATATGTATACATATATATCACTCGTATCACTTGTCTGATATGCGCTCAGGGTTGTTTTAAACATTTCTTAGGCAAGGGGTTGGAGAGATAGCACAGTAGTAGGAAGTTTGCCATGCATGCAGCCAACCCAGGTTTAATCCTGAGTGCAGAGGCAGGGGGCACCCCTGAGCATCACCAGGTATGGCCCCCCCCAAAAAATATTTCACAGGTAGAACGTGATGTCAGTGGGCCCCACAGGTGACTTATGTGAAGCGAGGAGGAGAAAGACACTTTCTCGCCAACTGTCTCTGCCACCTGGGACCCAGGGTTACTGGGTTCTTGTCTCACCTCACAGAAAGAAATTTCAGGAGTAGACAAGCAGTGAAGTAAATAGATTTTATTTGGAGGATTTTTGAAGGTGTGGAGGGAGAGAAAGTGAGAGAGAGAGAGTAACGCACTCAAGAGAGAACAGGGGCTTCTCCAAGGGCAAATAGAGCCCCTACACATCCTAGCACTAGACACGAAAGCATGAAAATACACATCTCAAGAGGGTAGATGCGGGTGACACATGTGCTCAGCCACGTGGGTGCAAGCAGCACATGGGCTCGGGCAGCATATGCACGCCCTTCCTTTTTTCAATGTGGTTTTTATAGGGTTTCTCTAACCTGCCCCCTGTGGGGCTTCTTCCGAGGTAAAAGTTCGTTGCTAAGGAGGTTACCAGGGAGGTTGGGAATGGTGATGGTCTTCTTTGGGCCGAATCACTAAAGTTGATTGGATTGAGGAAGAAGTCTGAGGGAACTCAGGGAATTTCCTTCATGGGGAGGGGTCCAATCTCCTCAGGGTCCACTGCTCAAGATCTTATCCATATTCACAAAGTGGATCTGCCTTGGAATTTTCCTCCCAGAAGTTTTGCTGACCAGTTTCATTGTCCAGGGCCTTTCCCTATCAACCTGCCTACATCAAAAGGAGTGGCAAGTGAAAAAAGTGGTAAGAAGCCCTGGTCCAGAGAAGTGACCTGTGAGAGTCAAGTGCGCATACTTACAGATCCTAGGGATTGCCACTTGGCATTCCAGTGGAACAAATTAGGGGAGATTTGGGTCTGAATCAAGCTGTGATTTCGATTTATAATGTCCACTTCCAGTTTTACTCTTTTATCATTTGTATCACTTGTCATCCTGTTGTTCATCAGTTTCTTTGAGTGGGTACCAGTAACAACTCTTTTATAAGGATGCTAAATAAATGCTCTTAACCCATCACCCAAATCCATTTTCTTTCAGCAAGAGTTGATCTACTTCACCTTCAGCCGGCAGGGAAGTGGGGAGCACACGGTGAACCTTAGCCTTCTGCTCCAGCGGTGCAATGAAGTCCAGCTCTGGGTGGCCACCGAGATTCTCCTCTGCAGCCAGCTGGGCAAGCGGGTGCAGCTGGTGAAGAAATTCATCAAAATTGCGGCTCAGTAAGTGCCTGGCATCCCCTTGTTTCTCCTCACGAGGAAATGTTTTCTGCCTCAGATGGAGTTGAGAAAGTGTAATACTGAGTTAAGTGACCACATGGTTGGCAAGGTCTGTGGTCTTAGCCGGAGATAGAGTACAGGCTTTTTTTTTTTTTTCTTTTTGGATCACACCTGGTAGTGCACAGGGGTTATTCCTAGCTCTGCACTCAGGAATTAACTCTTGGCGGTGCTCGGGGGACCATGTGGGATGCTAGGAATCGAACCTGGGTCAGCCACGTGCAAGGCAAATGCCCTACCGGCTGTGCCATCGCTCCAGCCCCAGAGTACAGGCTTTGAATGTCTGAGGCCCTGGGTTTGATTGACCCCAGGGAACCTCAAAAGGGAAATAGGAAGAAGAAAGGAAAGATTTCATCTTGGATATATATGTCTTTGCGCTTGAAGTGTTTCTCGTATAAAGTAAATGTCAAAACGCCAATGCAAGCAACGCAAGGTACTCCTTGCTGTACCTTGAGTACACAGGCCAGGAGGGGGGAACGGGGATTATTGCAAATCAATGCTGATCCCTTGAGGCTCATGGTAGAAACTTGCAAACTCACACCCTCTTGCCCCTACCCCCAATCCCAACCACCCCCCATGCAGTCCATTTTGCAGCCACTCCAAAGGGTTCTCTTTCCCATGCACTCGAAGGAGTTCTTCTGGCTTGGCCTAGAGCGATCACTTTCACCCAGCAAATTGCTGTCCTTCTTCACAATCGCATCAATTACTTCCCCCTTCCTGAGACTGTCCTGACTTACAAATTCACCCCACAGCCCTCAGACACCTTTGTTGTCTCTTTCTTGCTCTTGTTCTCACACACACACACACATACAATGCTTGTTTGCTGTTTTGTAAAACCCTTTTTTTACATTTATTAAACTTAGTCTACACTTGATCTTAGCCAAAAGGCCGAGGAGCGATAGCACAGCGGGTAGGGCATTTGCGTTGCATGCAGCTGATCCTTGTTTGATTCCTCGTCCCTCTCGGAGATCCTGGCAAGCTACCGAGAGTATCCCGCCCACATGGCAGAGCCTGGCAAGCTACCCGTGACGTATTCGATATGCCAAAACCAGTAACAACAAGTCTCACAATGGAGACATTACTGGTGCCCACTCAAGCAAATTGATGAACAATGGGACCACAGTGCAATAGTGCTATTAAACTTAGATATTTAGAGGTTAGAGAGATAATACAGTGTGTGAGGCATTTGCCCTACATGCAGCTGACTCCTGTTCGATCCACAGCACCACATTTAGTCCCCAGAACCCCACCAAGAATGATCCCTAAGGACAGAGCCATGAGTAAGCCCTGTGCAATGACAGGAGTGACCAGAAAATAAACCAAAAAGCAAAACTTATTTGTTGGGGTTCCTTCACTGGGCTGTATTGGAATCCAGAGATTGGCACCATTTTTATCGGATGTTTGTTTTTAGGGGGCCACACCCGGTGGTGCTCAGGGCTTATCCTGGTCTGTGCTCAGGAAGAACTCCTGGCAGTGCCCAGGAAACCATATGGGATGCTGGGGATGAAATCTGTATCAGCCACATTCAGGCAAACTCCTCTCTGCAGTACCATCTCTCCAGCCCTTCCCTGCCATGCCACTATCCCCAGCTCAATCCCCAGCACCCCATATGGTCCCTTGAACCCCACCAGGGGTGATCCCTGAGCACTGCTGGATGAGTTAATAAACTCCCCAAACAAGAATAGTTAATACATTGATTTCATTACTTGGGAATGAAACAAATAGCCTTAAGGGTCGAATGATGCCTTACAACACGGTTCCCAATGTAAGATTCTCTCTGTCCTTAGGATAGTGGATTTACACATCAGCACCACATAGCTCAGTGCTCTTGCTTTGTTTCCTGTATCCTCCTCTGTTCCATACAGTTAAATTCCTGTATCATCACAGTGGTAGGAATAACCAAGGGAAAAGGTAATTTCCATGATCAGCAAGTGTGTGCTGCGCCTCAGGCATCCATTTGCATATTCATTTCTTTCTCTCCATCCCCTCCCCCACCCCTGTGGATCCAGTGGATTTTATTTCCTTGCTCTCAGACAAAGGAGTCCTTGCTGAACTGGAATGTTTAGTGTCCAGTGAGTGAGTGTCATTCTTTCCCTGGAATGAATGAACCTTGGCCACAGCCTAGTCGAGACGGGAACAGTGGCTAATATTTTTATTGGATCCATTTGTCTTTTGGAGAACGTGTGTCTATGTAAAGTTACTTTTTCTTTTTCGAATTCAGATGTTATAGATGAACCAGGAAAATTGTGTAGAGGGAACTTAAACATAAAAAGATGAGAATTATATAGAAGATGCCCAGATTTCAAATGACCAGAAAAATAATACTGAATAGATAGAAGAAACCGCTATATTGATTACTAATAAAACCATGTCTCCCCCCCCAAAAAAAAGTCTTTTTTTCTTTTTTGGGGGAAAAGTAGGGGAAGGCTGAGCCACAACCGGTTTATTCAAGGCTTATTCCTAGCTCTGTACTCAGGGATCACTCCTGGCAGGGTTCTGGGAACCATATGCAGTGCCGGAGTTTAAAACTGGGTCAGCCCTGAGCCAGGCAAGCATCTTACCCACTGTGCTGTCACTGTGGCCCCTGCTGGAGTGTTATAAAGCCTTGGGTGAGGATGGGGAGAGACTCCATAATCTGCAGGGAAACTGAAAATGAAAACTCGAGATGCAGAGCTGCAGGGGTGCTGTCCCAAACTGGACATTGGTGGAGACGCCAGGCTCCTGGTGGCGCTCAGGAGGGAAGCTGCATGAGCCCGTGTTGTGTGCCAGCTCACCCACTATTCAGTCCTTTCATGTTTAATCGCCAAGTTAAGGTTGCTTCATTCAAAGAAGTTGTTTTCTAATGTGCTGCAGAAAAGGGGGGTGTCTGGGGTGCCTGTTCTGTCTGACCTGGAAGCCCAAGCTCCTCACTGCACCCCACAACTGACTTTGAACACTGGTGGAATTTTGACCTACAGAGTGGAAGGGCGTGATGGGGGTTAGACAAACATGAAGAGTCTTCCGGAGTGTGTGGAACTGAACATGATCTTATTTTGCATTTGATTTTCTTTTATCTTTATATGGAATTGCCTGACAGGAGACTGTAGGCCCTATTTTAGTACAGACATAAGACAGTAAGTATTTCCTGCTGTAGCTAGGAAAGCGTGTCTAACTGTAACCGGAACCAGAGACTTAGTTCTGAGAAGTGAGAAAGGTTTGTCTGTCTAAAAGCTAAGTCTTCATTTAGTGGCTTCTTAACCCACTGAGTCAGAGGGTGCGGGACTCTTAGGAGAGTGTGGTGTATGCGAGCCAAACCAAATGCAAAAACCCAGGAACTGACATGGTAAATGCAGACAGACGAGATTAAAGAGGAGGCGTCTTTGAAATGTGCAGGGGGGCGTGGGGCACAGATCCTTTCCTAAAGGTGAGGAAGGAGATGAAGCCTTTGGAGTTGTGTTCCTGCTTAAGAACACAGAAGGGCAGACCCCAGGGGTGGTCTGGGGCTGAACTCTGTGGCCTGGGAGTGTCTTTTCAGCTTCATCTTTTGTGAATCATCTCTTGAAAGGACGATGCCTTCTGTTCTCTTTTATCCCGCAGCTGCAAAGCCCAGCGGAACCTGAATTCCTTCTTTGCTATTGTGATGGGTCTCAATACTGCTTCTGTCAGCCGACTGTCACAGACCTGGGAGGTGAGCCTGGGGGTTCCCCTGAGAGGGGAGTGTGGGGGGGAGGGCAGGGAAGGTGGTGAAAATCAAAGAGCAACATTCCAGCAAATGTTCTTTATTTAAGATAGGTGGGTTTAAATGGTGTAAATGAGCTAAGTGCTGGGGGTGGGGGGAGGATGAATAAGGGGAATGTGTAGAACTTTATTGTGTCAAGTTAGCAGAGACTATTTTGATCAAATGTTCTTCAAAATGCTTCTGGAACACGGATGGAAAAGATACAGCCTGGGGGGCTGGAGAGATAGAAGAGTGAGTGTGTAAGGTGCTTGTTTCGCTTTTGGCTGACCTGGGTTCGATCCCCAGCCCTCCACCACCAGGGTTTCCTCAGCCCCCACCAGGGTTTCCTCAGCCCCCACCAAGAGAGATCCCGGAGATCAGAACTAGGACTGAACCCTGGCTGGGTGTGCCGCCACCCCCATTAAGAAAAAAAAAAAAGAAGAAGAAATGTGCTTGTGTGAGGGCCAGCTCCTCTGAAGGAATGCCTGATGGTTACCTTAGGGTCAGGGTCAAAATCCGATGAAAAGGGAATCCCAGTTCCAAAGAAAGGACATGAAAAGCCGCACCCCACCCCCTATACAAAAGCAAGACCTGCACCCACTTTCAAGGATGAAAAGAAATGGGCAATAAAATGCTGCCACTGATCAGGGTAGGAGGAAAACAAACTGGCTGGAGGAGAGTGGAATGTGAGTCAAAACTGGAAAGAAGCTTGGATTTGAGGGGGGGGGGAACACTGAGGGGTGGGGGCTGCTGCTGCAGCTGCCTGCAGAGGAGAGTGACCCTTCAGGCGGAACAGCTTGAGGACTCCACCAAGTGTGCTCAGCACAGGACCAAGTGGAAGGACACATTCTGCCTTGGGGCACTGGTGGAGGGATGGGTAAACCATCACTGTATATGAGTGAAATGCAAACACAAAAGTTCATAAGTTTGTAACTGTACATCACAATGATTCACTAATAAAAAATTTTTTAAAAAAGAAGAGTGAGAGAAGCCCTGAGCAGCAGAACCTTGGAAGTTAGGTGTGAAGTCACTTAGGGTTGAGGATGTGGGATCAGGGTGGGCATCCCAGCCAGGCAAGGTGCTCACAGGCCTCTGGACCCCTGAGGGGCAACATAGGAGAGAAGATTTAAGGAACTAGAACAAAGGCCAGCAAGCCTTTTGGGTAAAGAGTCACGTTACATCTCTTTTCAGGGCATTAGAGTTCAGTGGTCTCTGTTCAAGTGACAACTCTGGCACTGTAAAGCAAGATCAGCCAATATTAATATATAAATGAATAGACGCATTAAGGTTTCAATAAAACTTTATTTACAAAAGCAAGCACCAGGCCACGTTTGGCTCACTGCCAACACTAGGGATATAGCAGTTTGGTTTTACATGTGTTCAATTTGAGGTGCCGCTGGGACATTTGTGTGGACTGTCCAACACACCGAGTCACCTAGCACACGAGAACAATTGCAATCAGTTGCAGATGTGACATTTTATCTTTTTTATTCACATTTCCCAGTACCTGTGTATCTGTGTGACAGTATTATATTTTATATTTTATTTTTATTTTTCTATTGAATCACAATGAGATAGAGCATTACAAAATTGTTCATGATTGCATTTCAGTCATACAGTGTTCAAACACCCATCCCTCCACCCGTGTAATTTCCCAGCACCAGTGTCCCAGTTTCCTTCCCATCCCTCAGTATTATTTTTTTAAAAAAACAGATTAAGCTGATTGTTTGCTCTGAGAAACAGGGTTCAGATTCAAAATGATCAAGGAAAATCATTAATCTCTAAAAATGTTTAATTATTATAGGGGTTGCCTCAAGGAAAAGCATTAATCTCTAAAAATGTTTAATTATTATAGGGGTTGCCTCCTTATTTTCATTTGCTTTGGGTGGGAGAGGAGGGAAATCCCTCAATTTCTTCCAAAACTTTGAAATTAGTGTTTATAGATGTAATTTGTGAAGCACCAGCCATGAACTGTGTCGTTTTCATAAATTCTCTACGAATGGACAAGAGCAGTGACAGGCACTCTCTGTGTCTGACCACAATTCCCAGGTTTTTCAGTAATTTCGGCATTGAAAATAATGAGTAATAAAGATGCTCAGATGCATAGTTAGCAAAGTTTATTGAAAAGTAGAAGACAAAGAAACTTCCCAGGTGAGGAGGACCTTGGCTTAGGACTAAATTAAATGCAGTTCATTTTGTGGTGTTTTTTTGTGTTTTAAAAGAAAAACTGGGTCTTTGTGTTGTCAAGTGACAAGAATGTTACACAGAATGTGAGGATTTGACCGAGCAGTCTGGATCATTTAAGGTCTTTTCGGTTATCTATTTAAGGTTTGCCTAGGTACTGCCTGTTATCTCTCCATTTTCTGTGAGCCTAAGGTCTGGGGTAGAATCTATGATCCTGGGAAATTGTTCACTTCCCATTCTCAGAAAGCCCAGGAGCTGGCAGGCATGTTAAAAATGTGCAGCTAAAATGGAGCTGCTCACAGCAGCTGTCAAGGGGAAATTGAGGTTCCTCTTTCACTGAGCCTCAGAGAGGCTTGGAGGGTCCCACCTAGCCACCCAGCTGGAAAAGGCCAGACCC
Organism: Sorex araneus; assembly: GCF_027595985.1. Lineage (NCBI taxonomy): Eukaryota > Metazoa > Chordata > Mammalia > Eulipotyphla > Soricidae > Sorex > Sorex araneus. The sequence goes on from NC_073302.1 coordinate 369,158,133, forward strand.
ATAATTCAGATTCCCATCACTGCATATAGCGTCCCCATGGAAGGCATTCGTTTTTCTTCACAGGACCACGTTAAAGGCAGACTGGAAAAATACCAAGCCCTTGTCACTGAGACCTGAACTTTTATCTGGGAGGATGACACATGTGTAACATCCTCCCTCATCACCCATGGCGCCTTAGGGCAGGGGTCCATCTTGGTTCTTCAGCAATGTTTACCCACTCAGGCACAGCATCCCCACTTAGCATGTTTCAGGGTCTCTCTCTCTCTCATTAGCCCTCTGCTGTGAAACATAATCATATCATTTCCACAAAATCACATGTCAGCTGACATTATTTCTCACTCAGCAAGACTGTTTACAAAGGTGGGAGCATTCATCAAAGGTAGCTCTGGAGCTGAAACCCAAGCGTTTATGAAGTTATCCTCACCAGGGTGGGGCCTGTCTAATCAGACATTTCCCTGAACCGTATGTCCATCACTGATTTTAAGCTGTTTTTAGCAATATTCCCAAGGAAGGTGCCTTAATGAAAAGACGATGAAAATTGTGTGATGGAAAGCAATCAAGGCAGAATGCGATGACAAGAAGATTTATGTTCAGAAATGTGACTCATGTGTGAGCACCACTCAGTGGAGACTCATCTTGCGGCCCCTCAGAGTCACTGAGCGTTTCCTTTTTGTCTTCTGTTTGCTTTTAGAAAATCCCTGGGAAATTTAAGAAACTTTTCTCTGAACTTGAAAGTCTAACGGTAAGTAGCTGATGTCACAGGGGACTCAGCAATTGCATTGCTGGCGTTGAATTTCTCTGTACACGCTGACTGTGAAAGTAGTTTTGCTTCTCAGTTAGGGAAGGAAGTTGACAGCTATTGCTTCTTCCTCGCCCCAGGAAAAGTTTGTGAGAATTATCCTTTTAGTATGGTTTTTCAGAAGGCCGATTTTTAAGAGTACTCTATTTCACTGCCTGTGAAATGTTCATTCCCTGCATAAATGAATATACAAGGGGTATCAACTGTAGTAGTCTTTCTCCTTTTCCTTCCTTTTCACTCTTTCTATATTTTAGATGCAGAACACATCGCTTCTTTTCAGCGCACAATTAAATGGTGTGCTTTTGTTTCCTCTGCATTGTCTGTGCATTATGAGGGTAATGTTCTGGGCTTTGTGTCTAACAAAAGGCTTTGGGGTTACCTCCTGATAGAAATTATGCAGAGGAAACTGTATGAAAGTGCCTATTTGAGGGAAATAATAGCATAATCAAAAGGTGTCTCTCTCTTTTGCAGTCATTTCCCCTTATTGTAAACCAATAACTTGACTTTCATTCATTGCCTCCATTTCCTGCCCTAATTTAGTGAATTTATTCTCCTAGGAAACCTTTATCTACTTTGTTCTGTACAAGAACCTCTATCTATCTAAATCATGTTCAAATTGTATAGCAAAAGTGGATTTAGAATTGTTTCTGTGGCACATTGATTTTTCTTTCTCTCTTTATATTGTAATCTGCTTGGTTCCTTCTGCAGGATCCTTCCCTGAATCACAAAGCCTACAGAGATGCATTCAAAAAGATGAAGCCACCAAAAATCCCTTTCATGCCCTTATTGCTGAAAGGTAATGATTTTCCATCTTTCATGCCATGTAATTCCATCTTCCAGTTCCATATATCAACTCGAACTATGGCGGGGCTAAAGAGAGGACTTTCCATACACTTCCTAAAAGTGGTCTTTGACATGCTGATCTAACACTATTTGCCTACAGTTGCTTTTCAAAATCAAAATAATTGGGGGGACCTCAAAAATGCTTCCCTGTCTTTGAGCACTCACCAGAGCATGATTCTTTTACTCCCAAAATGTGGCCTCAGAAACCCCCGGGTATCTATTTCACTCTGCTTCTAAGAACAGATTTGTTTTCTTTGTGTCATAGCCTCTTAGTTCCACCAAGAATAAGACTGGCACCAAGAAACCAAATGTGACTGGTTGGGAATGTACTTCTTTCCAGGAGGGGGATCCAGCTGGAATAGTATTGACACTACCTTGGCACTTGGCCGACTGACCTTTTTCCTGTGGAGCACCAAGTAATTGCTCCAGCAACATGTTTATAAGATGATGAGGGAGATGTCAGTGGTCTCTTTAAATGGAATGGGGTTCATGAAGAGGAAGTTCTCTTTAATCAGCCTAGAGTCCTGAGACTCAGTCCCACCCACATGCTTCTAGGGAAAAGGGATTTGGGAATGTATCTTGGCCAATTTTGATTTCTTCCAAGACATCTTACAGGAATACACTTTCATCCTTCCTGACTCATCAGTGAGATACTGAAAACAAGTTGCACAGGAATTGTTCTGTGGGCTATGGATTGGCCTGGCTCCACTAGATTGGTTATTAATTGGCCTGGTTTCATTGGATTGGCTATAGATTGGCCTGGCTCCACTGGATTGGCTATGAATTAGACTGGCTATGGATCCGCCCTCCTCCCTCAGGGCCCCTATTGCCAGCTTCCCCACCCTGTAGCCATAAATCTGACATTCTCTCTGCCACTTCCCTTGAGAGCAAGCAGTTTGGAGAATTATGAGTTGCTGTACATCTCTGCAACTATTTGTTTAGTTTATATCTAGAGTATATTCAGAATCTCTGTGAAACCAGAGTATATATCAGAACTATTGAGAGACACACAGAATTTCATTCAGGTAGAAAAGGGGTTGCCAAAATGTACATGGATACAATGAGAGGTTATAATGCCAAAATAGAAATTTAAATGCCCACTTGACCCTTCATGTTTAATTACCTCTAAGGTAAGTTTATTTGAGCATATGACTTTAGTTTGCAAAATAAAACATCTTCAACTAGAGAGAGTAGCAGGTGGGAAGTAATTCTTAGAATAATTTAGACACAAGTAAAAAAATTAGGAAATGTGGCCTGATTGAAGGAAATAATTGATTTTAGGAAGAAAAATAATGGGAGACACTTTTTTAAAGTAAAGAAAACTTTGTTGGCAAGGTTTTTTAACTGGCTTTGGTATAAGCAGAACTTTCTTGGTTTTCCCCAAAATATATTTCATGCAGTCAAGTGTCTCACACTTACATTTTAACTTGGATGCAATTTTCTGCTCTACTGAGTTTATCTAGACCTCCTTGTTGGCAGCAAAACAAATTTCCTTTTCTTCTTCTGAAAGTACATTTACTCATTTGCTCTAGTTAATTAAACCATTTTTCTTTCTTTTTTCATTAAAAGACTTCTTGAGTGTAAGCACTTAATTTTCCTTTGTTTTAATTTTTGTCATTATAAAAATAAATATCATTTGTACTCTACCCCATTTAAAGTTAGCATTTTTTGTCTGGAACAGTTTGCAAAGAAAAATAGGATAAATTTTTTTTTAACCTGTCATGCCCAAGATAAGACATTATGAAAACAATTCCTTCTTAGATTTTTAGGGTTTTTTTAATAACCACAAAATTATTTTAAAAGTTACAATCAACTACTTTAAAGTAAGTGACTTTTGAATGAAAACTGGTTTCACTCCTTTCTTGTCCCTCCTATTGTGAGTAGCTTTCCAGTTGAGAAATGAGACCCAGTTGAATGTGTTAGAGCTGATGGGGCCTCCCAAGTCTGACTCTTGAAGAACTACTTGGTTCCATGTCAACGTGCAGAGGATCAAGTCAGCACAGAACCTGGGGCTCTTTCAGCCTCTGTTTCCTAGCTGAGTTTCTTAACATTTTGTTCTGGGGGACAGGGGAGGGGTCACAACAGGTTTACTCATGGCTTTGTATTCAGGCATCACAGCTGTCATGCTTCAGGGGACCATATACAGTGCTCGGGATCAAACCTCAGCTCGCCACATGCAGGATTGGTGCTTTCCCCACTGTCCTATTGCTCCAGCCCTAAGTTTTATACTCGCTGTAGCCCTCTCTGTGCATGCACCAGAGCTCAGAAGGGCATGAGTGGAAATCCTAAGGGAGTGTTGGAAGGGTATTGAGCAGAGAGAAAACGTCAAAAGCCCCTGAGTAGCCTATGTCTTGGGCATCTTTTGGAAAAGCTTGCCCCTCCCAAGAGAGCAAATAGCCAAGAAACCTCGGACGATAGGTAAACTGAGTCCACGTGGTTGGTTGTGTGTCTTAGAGTGGAGCCCTTTGCTGCAGATTTTCAGGGGGAATTTTTAAAGGGAGAGCCTTGGGGATACACCTTCCTTCCCTTTCACTTTTTGTGTCTTAAACACAGCCCTGCCTTCCACAGCCCTGCGGCAGGAGGTGTTTGGGGCATGTTCAGGTTCCTCCATTGGGCCGCATCTGTACAGGACCCGCTGGATGGACGCTGTGAATCTGCCTCACATAAATTCCAGGTCCCAGATTTTTTTTGGGGGGGTCACACCTGGCGATAAGTGCACAGGGCTTACTCCTGGTTTTGCACTCAGGAATTACTCCTGGTGGTGCTCAAGGGCGCATATGGGGTGCTGGAATCAAACCCGGGTCTGCCGTGTGCAAAGCAAATGCCCTACCCGCTGTGCTATCGCTCCAGCCCCGGTCCCATTTTTTTTTTAGTTTTTTTTCTTTTTCCTCTTCTGGATCTGTGCTCAAGGTTCACTGCTGGTGGTACTCAGAGGACCATCTGTGGTACTGGGGGCAAGTTGACTGCATGCAAGGCAAGTGCCCTGGCCTCTGTACTATCAGATCTCAGGTTTTAAGCCCACATCACCTCCTTGTCTCTCTCACAGTCCTTCATATTCACATGCCAGGCAGCCAGCTACATCAAACCACAGCGTCCTGAGCCCCTTCTCCCAGGCCTGGATGGTGCCTTCCAGCCTCCCTTCCTGCCCTTCCCATTCTCGTGCCCCTTCTTCTCCTACGCCCCCATTTGCCGGATCAGAGGAGCATCTCCCTTGTGCTGGCCTGACTGTGTCCTGCAGGCTGAGGTCTGTAGACCATGTCCAGGGCCAAGGCGGCAGGGCTAGGGAGCCACCAAGGAGACACATGCCACCATGTGATCCCATCCCCCGACACTACAAAATAAAAGTTGCAGGGGCCCAGAGAGGCCTCAGAGCAGCAAGCCACTGATTCTAAGGAGCTGGAGGGGTCCATGGCCAGAGCAGAGGGCTGCCAGGGTGAGAGGGAAACTGGCTCCCGGTCTGAATCTTGGCTCTGAGCCCGTTTGGGTCAGCACTGCATCCATTGTGAATCGCAGCATCTTCACAGCCTCCCCTCCTGTGAGGATTTCAAGGAGTTCATCGCATGTATTCGTCGATATTGTCGGCTGCCTCATCCTTGGGAACCGAAAGAGAAGCCGAGCAACCTTGTTGACCAACCCAGGGACATGGACCAAGTGCCCAAGAGAATTTGGGAATCCGAATTCTCGGAGAGGTCGTAGGCACAGGAAGTTTTAGGCCATGTTTTGTGTAGATGCTGCTTTGTTTGCTTGTCCAGAAAGAAGGTAAAGCAAATTGGGTGAACTGCTCTCTAAATGTCCTGTCACAGCGAGAGCTTTCAGTGGTCTTCTGGAAGCAGAAACACCAAAGAGAGTGAAACAACCAGAGTTTGTCAGACAATGGTGCAGTTAACTATGCATTGTTCCCAGCTGGGACCTCAAGGGGATAGTTTTACAGTTCTTGTAGGAAACTGTGCAGAAGGGCTGCCTCGGGGGAGGGCTGCTGGCGCCCCCTGGTGAGCACTCAGAGTTTGTGCAGCCCCGTGTTTAGGGGCAATTCTGAAATTCCTCACTCATTATTTTTCTATAGGGACCAGCAAAATCAACATCTTGATTAAATGCAAATGCTTTCCCCTTCTATTTATAGCAGTCTTAAGCTGTTCTTTTCCCTCTTTCCGATCATGTTATTTTAACAAGATATTCCAATGGGGTTTGTGTGTGTGTGTGTGTGTGTGTGTGTGTGTGTGTGTGTGTGTGTGTGTGTGTGCGCGCGCTCTCCAGGCTATATGCAAAACATGTTTTGTTTGCACGCTATTCAAACTGAGGTATATTTCCTTGGATTCTCCCCAGCCAGAGTTTCCTGGTGCTGCAGACTGTCTGCTCTGAATTTTTATCAGTCACCACTCGGAACTACAACTGCTCTTGGCTGTGACTAACTCCCAAATCCCTAGTTTGAAGAAGCACTCTTGTTTATTACAGCCAGAAGGAGATTTTTATTTTTAAGTGGCATATCTTCTGCCACTTTATTTTGAAAGTTTCTCCAGTGGTGCTCAGGGAGCCGCCAGTACCACTCCCAACAATACAAGACCTAACTGGGCCAGCCTGACAGCTCAGCGGTCAGGCCCAGCACTGCTGTGAACCGTCAGGGCTACTCTCTGGGGCTGGGGAAGGGTAGGGAGGGGCAGGATTGGACTTGGCGCCTCATGCACGCACAGTGTGCTCACCACCCGCCTTGTGTCACTGTAAGTGCCAGAAGGCGCACACCAAGCTATAACTTGTAACTTTCCCTTTCTCTGAAAATGCACCTGCATCTTATTTCCTTATGCCATATTTCACCAGTTATGCTTGCTTTCTCACCACAACCAAAAATTTTGCCATTTTTCAAGCCTGCTCTTTCCTTGCCCGCTTGGGAGTGGGGGGTGGGGGTGGGCAGGGGGTGGGCTACATTTGGCTCTCCTCAGGGCTTTACTTCTGGCTCTGCACTCAGGAACCTGGGACCATACGTGGTGCCCTGAATCGAACCTGGGTCTGCTGCATGCAGGGCAAATGCCCTACCTGCTGTGCCATCTGAACTTCAATCCTTCACAATTTTTTGTTACCTTGTTAGGAATTGGCCTTGAGAACAAAAAAAAAATCTAATTTTCAGCATTAAAATCTTAGCATTTTAAATAAACTCTTTCCCAGGGATGATTGAAAAGCAAACCCATAAATATTAAAATTCAGTTTTTGCTGGGTATTCAGTGGTTTTTTTTTCTTCCTGCTCAATGTTGTGGCCTAAAAATATAACAGACCAATTAAGTTCTAGAACAGAGTTAGCTTATATTACTGAATATGTGATGAGACACTGCATTGCTAATACAGAATTGTGTGGATTGTGTGGATGCTGTAATGCCATCTCCCACAGAATGGGAGCACGTCTGTATGGTATTGCCATATAGGCCCAGACTCAAGTTGCTTTGTAAGATATATGATATAATCCATAATGTTGCAGAAAATTTAATAAGTTTGACTTGATCCAGGTCTCTCCAGACCTACCTCATGATCCACTCCTAATGCTAAGTCCATATATTTTTCCTTTGCAGATGTCACATTTATTCATGAAGGAAATAAAACATTTTTGGATAACCTTGTCAATTTCGAAAAGCTGGTATGTAAAATTTTATCATTTCTCCTTTTCCCACCAGTTAGGAAAATTCAAGTTTTTGCTTTTTTCCTGTTCCTGCTTCAGAGAGTAGATGACTCTCCACTGAGTTTCCCAGTTTCTTCCTTGCTGCATGCTGTAGGTGGCCAATGAAACATAGTCCAGGTGAAAATAAGTGTGCCAACACAGTTTGGAGGACCAAGTATAGACATAAGCTTTTTTTTTCCCCCTTTCCAGTAGAACTTTATTAGACTAGCATCACTGAATATTGTCAAAATAGTTATATTTCTGGTTTTTGTGTGTGTTTTAGGCTTTGTTTGCTTGCTTTGGGGTCACACAGATGATGCTCAGGGGTTACTCCTGGCTCTACACTAATGAATCACTCCTGGCAGTGCTCAGCGGCTAGCACTGGGATGCCTGGGATCAACCCAGGTTGGCTGTGTGCAAGGCAGGCGCTCTCCCTGCTGAACTATCACTCTAGCCCCTCTATTTCTATTTTATTGGACCAGTAAGAGAACTGCCATGTTCCTATCAGAAGGAGTCACACCGGTGGGGCACCGTGTTAGCACCTTGCCCGCTTTCCAAGCACAAGGAAAAGTGTTCCTTCAGGTTTGACTGATCATGCCCCTGGCTTGGATGGACGCTGTCTAGTGTGTGGGGTCTTAGGTGAGGGGAAAGACCAACCTGCTGAAAAATGGTTCAGCTTCTGAGCACTGTGCTCCCTGCTCTCTGCTCTCCTGGGACCACTCATTGGTCCTCTCTTACAAGTTCTGGAAATGCCTCTTCTGGGATTACTTCCGCATTTCCTGGGAGCTCAGGAGGGTTTGGGAACCCCACTGGCCATTCTCGGCCAACTGAGCTGTCTCTTCAGTACAGAGACCTGAGGCAGCAGTGCTGGGTTACCTGGGCCAGCCCGCAGCACAGCTGTCCCCAAGGGTGCTGGGGGGGCCTGTGGTGCCAGGGTCCAGCCCGGATGGTTGCACCCCAGGCATGCGTCCTAACCACTAAACTTTGTTGTTTTTTTTGGGGCCACAGCCAGTAGTGTTCAGGGGCTACTCCTGCTCCTGGTGTAATTCAGGGGTGTTATTCAGGTAACAGAGCATGTGCCAGCAGGCTGAGCCATTTCTCCAGGCTTCCTCTGTCCAGGCTTCCTTCCTAGCTGTGCCTGAAAGAACTGAGGAATAGAATCGCATGTTCTGAAGAGACCCAATGACCAATGCAACCAACAAAACCTCAAAAAGGGGGCCCAGGAGATAGCACTGAAGGCTGGAGTACTTGTTTAGCATTCAGACACCCTGGGTTTCACCCCTGACACAAGATGGTACCCTATGCATGGAAACAGGTGTAGCCCCTGAGTACTGCCGAATGTGGCCCCAAAACCAGAAGGAAAACAGAGAGGCCCATTGATGACAGAAAGAATGATTTGGCTGACAGGTGAACCTTAACGTCATTGAACAGACTGTCCTCTGTGGGTAAAAATAACGCCAGTGACCCCTGCCCATAAAGCCTGACCTTTGAGTGACCTTTTTAGTCAGGGTCATGGATTTGTTCGAACTCTCGGGAATGAACCTCTTTTCCCTGAGAGACAGAAAGAAGGTTACTTGAGGCAGGGATGGTGGACAGTTACCAGAGAACAATACACTGCAATGAGTCCAAATGAGACTCTGCCTCTGGCTTTTGCCTGAATGCTCCTCGGGATCACGTCAGGTGCCACACAGAGGGAGGTGGCCGAGGAGCAGCATTGGCAGCTCTCAGTCGGAGAAGTTACTTCAGAGACTGTCATCAAACTCACACCGCGGAAGCAGATACTTGTCCAAAGTGCTGCTCGTTTCTATACTTTAGAGCTGGGCCTGTGTTGCTTTGTGACTGGGTTTCTGCTATTACAATCTCCGGGCAGGTTGATGCTGGCTGCTGCTTGGGATTCACAAGATGCCTGTAAGAACAGGAGACAAGAGCCTTCGACCTCTTTACTTCACCCGTTGGCCAACACCTCTTGTTGAGAAAACCAAGCCAGGCCTAGAGAGATAGAATAGGAGTAAGGCACTTATCCAGAGTGCGGCTGACTCCAGTTGGAGCCCTGACACCATATATGATCTCAGAACTCCAAGGAGTGCTCCCGGAGCACAGCTAAGCACGGGGAAAGGAAGGAAAGGACAGAAGAGGAAAGGGAGGAAGGGAGAAGTCAGCTCTGGAGAACACAGGTGCAGACCTGGAGTGAGGTGTGTCGTGCCAAATGACGTGCCCTCTGCAGTCCCCTCCGCCTCACGCGGGTGGAGCCAGGAAACTGTTGTACCTTTGCTGGGCTGACTGCTGTCTGCCTGTTATTAGAGGCAAGAGGGTGTTCACCCTCACTCTCTACTGAACTTGGTTAAGTACATTGTCATTTCCTCTCAGATAGTGCAAGAAACACGTGAAGTGAGTGAGCACACGGGCACGGATGGGAGGGAGCATGGGAGGAGCCCTCCCACCCTCCTTTCACTCCCAGCTTCGTCTCTGGTCTTCTGCTTCCTTCAGCCAGCCAGCAGATGCCTTTCAGTGCAGCTCACCCAGCCCAAGGCTTCGTGTAAACCACAGAGACATAAATAGAGAGTATCTAAATTATAGTCCTTTTAGGTTAAAAACTATATGCACCTTAAGCTTTTAGGAAGATTTTAAAACTAGCCTGCTTTATATAATAAATGTATAAACTTCTAAAGAAAACATTTTCTTTCATTTTTATTTTTTGGCTTTTTCCAGCAATACACAGGAGTTACTCCTGGCTCTGCACTCAGGAAACCATATGGGATACTGGGAATCGAACCCGGGTTGGCCGCATGCAAGGCAAACACCCTCCCCACTGAGCTATAACTCCAGCCCCAATATATTTTATTTTTAACTTAAATTTTTATCAAAAATTTTCACTGAAAAGACAGCCACAGTAAGAAAGATAGTACAGATATAGTTAAAGTGCAAGATAGTTAAGGGACTTTCCGTGCACATGGCCGATTCAGGTAAATCCCTGGCATCACATATGGTCCCCTAAGCATTGCCAGGAATGATCCCTGAAGGGCAGAGCCAGGAGTAAGTCCTGAGCACACACAGGTGTGGCCTAAAACCGAAAAGATGTCCAAAAGCACGCTTAGACATGTACACACACAACTAGTGCGGTGCATTTGAATGTATATCACACACACACACACACACACACACACACCAGCACTATCACATCACCTCCATAGACAGCAGATTTGTGGCATTAGTAAGTCCCTGATCCTTTTAGCAGACAGTCATGACCCAGCCCTCCTCCTGCTGCCCCTTCTCACATGGACAAGACAGAGTGAAGTTGGATTTTTCCCCCCCAGGAGACCAAAAATCCATTTAACCTCTCATGAAACCATCTGTGATTCTTGGATGCCAGGGAAGAAACCAAACTTCCAAGTAGAGTCAGTATCTTCAAGGCTTGTTTCTTAGCAAAGAACATGGTTTCACTTAAGCTAAATCAGGGTCATCTCTCACAATAATGAGCCAATAGAACCTAAACGAATTAACTTGGGAGAAGCCAATTTCTTGTGATGGATATTAGCTTAAGCCAGCGAGCAGATAATTCAGAGTATTATCTTTATCTGGTGGATACAGACAAACACATTAAGTCAGGCGTGGCAGACCCAGAAGTGCTTCTGACTGGGGCTGAGAAGAGAGAGAATCCTGCTGCTCCATCTATGAAATAACAGAGAAACACATGCTCCCCCCTCTTCCCCTTCTCCCTCGATATAAAGAGCATCATCTTCACCATATCTTCCATAGCCCCCTTCAGAACACCTAAAGAGAAGACCTCCTGCGTCATTGCCACACTGGGTCCCAAGCTGCAGAATGGCACGACAGAAATCAGTGAGACACCACAACTTGAAACAGCCAGGGGGGCTGGGAACTGGGCTGAACTGGGGGGAAGGAGACTGAAGAGTCCATTCACAGACATGAGTCAGGCCTTATTTCCTCCATAAAGGCCATGTGAGTTACCACCCTAATTACTGTCCTCTTTCATTTTCCACAACTGAGTGGAAATACAATAAGAACACAGCTGTATGAACACTTTAATAAGTAGGTCACATTCAAATAGCATCTTCACTGTTCCACTGGATTGGGGGTAAAATTGTTTTTAACATTAGCAGTGTTCCTTTAGCCATATTTTAGTAAAGGTTTGCCATCTATGGGTAGTTCTGGGATGGGGTACGCAGCGCATAAGAGATGATGACCCCGCTGGGACAGTTTGGAGGAAGTGAGAGAAAAGAACGTTGGGTGACCAGAGAGATAGCACAGTGAGTAAAGCAATTTGATTTGCTTGTGGGTGATACAACTTCAATCTTCTGTGCCATATATGGTCCCTTGATTTCTGCCAGGAGTGATCCCTGAGTGCAGGGCCAGGAGTAAGGCCAGAGCAGTACCAGATGTGGCCCCCAAACAAATAATAAGAAAGCTGATTCTTACGGTAGGATCCTGTTCCAAGGAACTTGATAAGAAACAAAGTAGTAGGGCTGGAGCAATAGCACAGTGGGTAGGGTGTTTGCCTTGCATGCGGCCAGCCCCGGGTTTGGTTCCCAGCATCCCATATGGTTCCCTGAGCACCGCCAGGAGTGATTCCTGAGTGCAGAGCCAGGAGTAACCCCTGTGCATCACTGGGTGTGACACAAAAAGAAAAGAAAGAAAGAAAGAAAGAAAGAAAGAAAGAAAGAAAGAAAGAAAGAAAGAAAGGAAGGAAGGAAGGAAGGAAGGAAGGAAGGAAGGAAGGAAGGAAGGAAGGAAGGAAGGAAGGAAGGAAGGAAGGAAGGAAAGAGGGAGGGAAGGAGGGAGGGAGGGAAGAAAGAGAGAAAAAGAAAGAAAGAAAGAAAGAAAGAAAGAAAGAAAGAAAGAAAGAAAGAAAGAAAGAAAGAAAGAAAGAAAGAAAGAAAGAAAGAAAGAAAGAAAGAAAGAAAGAAAGAAAGAAAGAAAGAAAGAAAGAGAAAGAAAGAAATGTATCTATAGAGTCTGGAGGACTAACATGGCAACAAAAGTGCTTGGAGATTTATTCTGGGAATCGTATTTGAGGGGCCACAGTAGAGTACAGTCACAGTCTTGTCCTAAATGCCCTCTTTGCTTCATCCTAAACACCCTAAATACTCAACCTGGTCGAGGCAAGAGACTCGAAGGGATGACAGCATTAGGTCTGGGATTGGCTAGAGCAATGCACGCTTACCAAGACTCTTGTCTGGAGACCAGAGAGAATGTTCAAGAGAGTCCAAGTAGAAGATGGAAGAACAGGAGAGACTTAATTACAAACAGAAAATGGTCTCTCTGATGATAGCAGTGTTTTCATTTGTTTGTTTGTTTGCTTTGTTTTGTTTGGGGGAGCCACACCCAGTGCTGCTCAGAGCTTCCTCCCGGCTCTGTACTCAGAGGTCTCTCCTGGAGTGCTCAGGGGCAACCAGAAAGGGTGCCAAGGATCAAATCCGGGTGGGCCAGGGGCAAGGCAAACACCCTACCTGCTGTGTTCCCAAGAAAGCAATATTGTAAAGAGTGTGTCTTTCGTGAATATCATGTTTTCTGTCATCATATTAAGATGCTTGGGGCTTTGAGTCCACCAGACATCCCGCCTACAAATACCTGGGCGCCTGTGCATGAATTATAGTGGATGCTGGGTTCACACAGAGCTCGAGGAGGAGAAAAGGTCCACAGCGGTTAGGAAGCAAAGTTAGTGACTCGTGTGCAAGCAGCAGGTGGGTGGAGCCTCCCTAGTGCAGAAGGCCGCTCAGAAGGGACAGTCTTCCTCCAGTAGAGTGACACAT